>NW_006204627.1:444550-445775 GCF_000334495.1 Tupaia belangeri chinensis | reverse complement strand
CGCAATCCCTTCTCCTCCATTCTCCTCTTGGGATCTTGGGCACGCACACACACGCACCCGGCATGAGTTTAAGCCACCGGGTCTGGGACGCAAACCACGGTCGACTACATGGGAGTCCAGCGACATAGCCATTATGCTAACTGCTGGTCCCAATAATTGTTTTTTTAAAAAAAGAGTACCCAGTACACTTTGCCACTGACCTGTCTGGTTTAAGTATCTTTCACATGTGGATTTACCTGAATTTTAAAATACCTTTATGCATTGTGTGGCCGTAACACTTCATGCATGGTTGTTTAATCAATTCCCTGTGGAGGAGCATTTCAATTGTTTTGTTTTGCTTTTATTTCTTTCATGAGAATGGAAAAGAGACACACGAACACAAGCATCTTGTGAGGCCTGTGTTAGTACATCAACAGGGTTTCACACCATCGGCTCTTCCTCTGGGAGTCAGGATCCAGCCAGTCAGGGTCATGGACACACACGCTCCTGACATGAACGGGTCACCCAGGAAACGGAACCCACAATCTTCTGTGTGGATTCAGCTCTGCTTGAGCAAAAGCTGCCCCGCTTAGCTGGCTCATTGAAGTATTTTTGCTACTCCAAAAAAGCTGCATTAAACATGCTTGCAACCCAGTAAGAGCATTTTGCACCAGTTTATCTGTGTAACACGTCCTTCGAGGTGGAATTGTTGAGTCAAAAATGTGTTAGGTGTGAGTATGGCTGGATAGTACCAAATTATTCTCCATAAAGAACTTCTAGGGAAGAAAAACGCCCACCCCAAATGTAAAACTCCTTATTAAAAATTCTGTCTTGAAAGGAGGGGGTGGAAACTGAAAGTTATCCTAATGTCTAATTTTATTGGAAATGTTTCTCCTTAACCACTAATTTCAGACATGTGGTAGAGACAGGATGTTCTGGGTGTCAAGACAATCCTGTGTGTTTTTAACCATCTCTTTGTTCCCAGGCTCCCTGTTCCCTTTTTCTGGTGGAAGGCCTTTTGTTTTCCTCCTTCAGCTTTCAGGATAAATATTTAGCGATTTCAGTCTTCTGGGATGGCTGCTTTTGGATGGGGATGGAGGGGCAGGTTTCGTGCTGAAGGAGGAAGTCACAGAAGAGCATCCCCAAGCGGATCTGAAGCCTGTGTCTGCTGTTTCGCTAGCTCAGACAGGCCTCTCTGCACCCTCGAATTCCTCCAGGCCTGAAACAGCCGAACCTTGCCGTGTCC
>NW_006204627.1:389500-443179 GCF_000334495.1 Tupaia belangeri chinensis | reverse complement strand
ATTAAAAAAAAAAAAAAAAAAAAAAAAAAGAAGTTCTGAGGTCAGAAATACAAACTTCACAGTGAAGGGTCCCTTTCTACTTTCTAGCTTGAAAGATAACAGTGTAGCCTGTTAGAAATGCTCCATTTTTACAAGCATATGTGTTGTTTTTGTTTCTATATGGCACATGGCACATATGTTCAGAGTATCTAACACCAGGGCTGGCAGGTGGCATGGTGGTTAAGGTGCTAGAATCCTACATGGCCAGCTGCAGTTTGAGTCCCAGACCCAGTGGCTTGCATTCTCCCCTTCCCTCTCTGGTCAGATGAAAAAAGTCATAAGAATTAATAAAATTAAATAAATAATAATTTTTTTTCTTTTTTTTGGAGAGGTTTTTTTTTTTTTTGCTATAGGGCATGTGTGCTCGCCAGACGAACAGAGAGAGACAGAGAGATAGAAAGCGAGAAATCACCCCCCAGGGGGGATGGCCACGCCGCAATCCCTTCTCCTCCATTCTCCTCTTGGGATCTTGGGCACGCACACACACGCACCCGGCATGAGTTTAAGCCACCGGGTCTGGGACGCAAACCACGGTCGACTACATGGGAGTCCAGCGACATAGCCATTATGCTAACTGCTGGTCCCAATAATTGTTTTTTTAAAAAAAGAGTACCCAGTACACTTTGCCACTGACCTGTCTGGTTTAAGTATCTTTCACATGTGGATTTACCTGAATTTTAAAATACCTTTATGCATTGTGTGGCTGTAACACTTCATGCATGGTTGTTTAATCAATTCCCTGTGGATGAGCATTTCAATTGTTTTGTTTTGCTTTTATTTCTTTCATGAGAATGGAAAAGAGACACACGAACACAAGCATCTTGTGAGGCCTGTGTTAGTACATCAACAGGGTTTCACACCATCGGCTCTTCCTCTGGGAGTCAGGATCCAGCCAGTCAGGGTCATGGACACACACGCTCCTGACATGAACGGGTCACCCAGGAAACGGAACCCACAATCTTCTGTGTGGATTCAGCTCTGCTTGAGCAAAAGCTGCCCCGCTTAGCTGGCTCATTGAAGTATTTTTGCTACTCCAAAAAAGCTGCATTAAACATGCTTGCAACCCAGTAAGAGCATTTTGCACCAGTTTATCTGTGTAACACGTCCTTCGAGGTGGAATTGTTGAGTCAAAAATGTGTTAGGTGTGAGTATGGCTGGATAGTACCAAATTATTCTCCATAAAGAACTTCTAGGGAAGAAAAACGCCCACCCCAAATGTAAAACTCCTTATTAAAAATTCTGTCTTGAAAGGAGGGGGTGGAAACTGAAAGTTATCCTAATGTCTAATTTTATTGGAAATGTTTCTCCTTAACCACTAATTTCAGACATGTGGTAGAGACAGGATGTTCTGGGTGTCAAGACAATCCTGTGTGTTTTTAACCATCTCTTTGTTCCCAGGCTCCCTGTTCCCTTTTTCTGGTGGAAGGCCTTTTGTTTTCCTCCTTCAGCTTTCAGGATAAATATTTAGCGATTTCAGTCTTCTGGGATGGCTGCTTTTGGATGGGGATGGAGGGGCAGGTTTCGTGCTGAAGGAGGAAGTCACAGAAGAGCATCCCCAAGCGGGTCTGAAGCCTGTGTCTGCTGTTTCGCTAGCTCAGACAGGCCTCTCTGCACCCTCGAATTCCTCCAGGCCTGAAACAGCCGAACCTTGCAGTGTCCTTCCTTCGCCTCCAGTCCATTTGCAGAGCTGGGACTTGTTAACAGACCGATTTCCTTTTAGGGATGACTGCTCCACCAACCCCTAGCTACCCAGGAGCAGAAAACTCAGTGACGAATACAGTAAAGCACATCAAGGAGGGGGAACAGGATGACTCATTAGCTCCTGCAGCCTCGTTACATACCAAGAGCTGACTTCCTTGGGGCTTAGATCACTTTCTGACAGTTGACCAGGCTGCGGAGGAAGGACAGCTGTTGTTTACTGGCCCAGGCGAGGGGCCCACATGAGGGTCCTGGCTTAAAAGGAGTCCTGGACCTTATTCTTTGGGCCTGGTCTTCTGGATGGCCTACAACTCTTGCTCCCCTGGGAATGACACACAGGGTATTCCTACTTTTAAAGGGCTCAGAGTCTCACCTCTAGAGATCCTTATCGTTTTGTGCCTTACCCAGTGTCCTGGAAGGAGACAGACATAAGAGCCTGGTGACCCTGGCCACGTCATTTCATTTCTGAATCTCAGCTTTCTCATCTACAATATGAGAATAAGACTGAGCACCAGTCTTTGGGGTTCGTGAAGAAGGAGCAAATTCACGTTAAAGCACACAGTATGGCTTGCTTTTTCTTTTCTAATGATCAGTTATTTAACTAGCTTCTTGGCAAGAAATTTCGAACACCACTTTGTGAGGATAAACTCCATCTGTAAGGGCAGACACTGATCTTGGGTAGCCCTGGAGCTGAGGAAGAGCCTTGATTTTTGGTAAAATTTATCAGTCCACAGCTGTCTGACCTTGCGCTGCTCTGTAATCTTGTATTTCTCCTCTGTGTAGAAGATTTCCCCTTCCTGGTGTCTGGGCTTCCGCAGCTTCTTTTTCTAGAAGTAAGCAACAGTAAGGTGGTTTTGAGATTTTGACTTTGCTAATATCAATTTTTGTGGACGTGGCGATGACAAATTTCTGGTGTGTTCTACTCAGTGGAACTGGATGGAGGACCAGAGGTCTAGCAAGCCACTGCTCAGCTGCTTGAGGAAAACCACTCTCTTGCCTCTGTGGCGTCCAACGAGGAGGATCAGAATGGTCCCAGGAGTGATGCTGGCTCGCAGCTTTCTCACAGGCTGACTGAAGGGTCTTTTGCCGTGGCTCAACAGGTTTCGAGGCACATCTTCAGTAGGATAACACCTAGGCATTTTGCGCAGTTTAACCACATGGGTACCACCATTCTCGTCCCCACCAACTAGTTTTGTAACAGTGGCAAGAACCTTCTCCTTCTTTTCCTTTTCAATCCTGGATTTAGTGGCCGAGCATTTCCTCTTGTACGTGGCCTTCCTGGAATATATGGCAGACCGGGAATATCTGCCCTGGACTAGGACCTGGTTTGGGCTGCAATGGGGCTTCTCTTTCTTGGGGTTTTTAGCCTCGGAATCACCCTTTCTAACCTTGCCACTGGCATCAGCCTTCCTGGCTTCAGGTTTCTTCTCTTTTGTATCCTGCTTTGCAATCCCTTCTCCTCCATTCTCCTCTCGGGATCTTGGGCACGCACGCACACGCGCCCGGCGTGAGTTTTAAGCCTCCGGGTCCGGGACATGAACCACGGTCGACTACGTGGGAGTCCAGCGACATAGCCATTACGCTAACTGCTGGTTCCCCTGCTTTGCAGCTTTTTCACCTGCCGCCTTGTATAGTGGGAAACTTGCTCTTATTCCCCCTGCTTCCGCCTCTCCTCTTGAGCCATTTTGCAAATAAAACACGGGGGAATGTGGTCTGACCGTGGCTCTCACCCCTGCCCATGACTTGTAATAATTGTGAGCACTTACTAGAGCTTGCTGGACTCCAAGGATTCGTTTAACCCTGCCAGTCTGTGAGCAGCTGTGAGATAGGTCCTGTGCTTACTCCCATTTTTTGCTTGAGTAGACTAAGGCATGGAAGTGGAGCAGCCAGGATTCGTACCAAGATCGTCATTCCCAAATGTGTTTTCTGAACTACGCTCTCACTCTGCCTCTCAATATGTGTTTGTACCTTTCTTTCTCCTCTTTTTCTCTTCCCTCCCCCCTTTCCCTTTCTTTCTTTCAATTGCTAGAGAGCACGTGTGTTCACCAGAGAGAAAGAGAGAACGCCTCAACGGGGCCAGGCCACGCTGCAGTCCTCTTCCTCCCTCTCTCCATCCTGTCAGGATCTGGGCACACATGCCCAGTATGGTTTACAGCCAGCTCCCAACACACAGCCCTTAACCACTGCGCTGTCGGGCCAGCCCTGTCCGTACCTTTCTATAGAAACGTTCTCCAAAGGTGTCGTAGTCAGAGGGCATTTGCTTTTCTCTTGGGAAATTGCTTGTTTTTCTTCTAAAGCAGTACTGCATTGGGCCGGCTCAGTGGACACAGTGGCGTGAGCTACTCGGGCAGTACCGATCTACAGGACATGGAGGACTGTGGGTTTGTCTCCTCAGCCAACCTGTAAATGCCAGGCACATGCGCCCATGACCCCAGGCTGCTGGGAAGGCTGGGCTGGGGGTTAGGGGGCTCTGGTCACAGGATGAGGTCCTCTCTCGGTCTCTTACTCTCACAAAAGAAATAAGTAAACTTTTTTATTTTTAGAGAGAACGCCTCAACGGGGCCAGGCCACGCCGCAGTCCTCTTCCTCCCTCTCTCCACCCTGTCAGGATCTGGGCACACATGCCCAGTATGGTTTACAGCCAGCTCCCAACACACAGCCCTTAACCACTGCGCTGTCGGGCCAGCCCTGTCTGTACCTTTCTGTAGAAACGTTTTCCAAAGGTGTCGTAGTCAGAGGACATTTGCTTTTCTCTTGGGAAATTGCTTGTTTTTCTTCTAAAGCAGTACTGCATTGGGCCGGCTCAGTGGACACAGTGGCGTGAGCTACTCGGGCAGTACCGATCTACAGGACATGGAGGACTGTGGGTTTGTCTCCTCAGCCAACCTGTAAATGCCAGGCACATGCGCCCATGACCCCAGGCTGCTGGGAAGGCTGGGCTGGGGGTTAGGGGGCTCTGGTCACAGGATGAGGTCCTCTCTCGGTCTCTTACTCTCACAAAAGAAATAAGTAAACTTTTTTATTTTTAAAGAAACATGGCATTATAAAAAAAGTAAAACCTAAAGAAGAATATATGATATTTGCCTGCAGTGTAACCGGGTAGACCCTGGTCTAGGTGAAAGGGCAGGTCTAGGTCCTACGGGCATGACTCCTGTGTAGCTCCCGTCCCTTTAACTGCATTCAGAAGTGACCCAGTCGAGATGGTCTATACTTTGTCCAGCTACACTGTCCCATGGTGGGAACACCTGGATGGCTCACCAGTATCAAATTGCTTTAAGGTCCCAAGTGCTTCCTAGAAAAGGCTTTTTTTATTGGGGCCAGCAGGTGGCATGGAGGTTAAGTTGCTGGATTCCCACATGGGTGATAGTGATTTGAGTCCTACACCTGGTGGCTTGAACATCATGCCAGGTGTGTGTGCATACATGCCCAACATCCTGAGAGGAGAATGGAGGAGAAGGGATTGTGATGGGGTCCCTCCTCCTGGGGGATGATTTCTCATTTTCTCTCTCTCTGTCTCTCTCTGGTGAGCACATGCAGTCTACAGCAAAAACCTTACCAAAAAAAAAAATTCTTTCTTTCTTGTCATAGACAAGCAGCAGACAGTTCCCAGGCTGGTGCTGGCCGTCAGGCACCCCGAGTGGCACTGACCTACACCGATGCTGTTGACATTTGGGCATCTTCATTCCCAGTACTTTCCTGTGCCTCTCATCACTCTCAGTCTGTACACTCACTTGTCTAGTCTTTTTCGTCTCTACGTTTTAAGAAGGAGCTTATTTTCCTCCTGTGTCTGGTTCTGTATCCAGAAGTTGAATGACTTTCTTGTGCTAGAGCAGCCACCTGCAGACTCCTTGCACATTCCTCGCCACGTCGCCCCCCAGAGGCGAGCTTAGGGCAGCACTGAGGCTCAGTCTACTTGTCTCAGTTTCCTTTCTCTCTCTTTTTTCCAAAGCCTCAGTGTGAAACTTATTTTTTAAGAAGTAGTTATTTAATTTTATTTATTATTATTTTAAAATTTGCTATAAGACATATGTGCTCACGGGAGAGAGAGAGAAAGGGAAAGGGAAAGTGAGAAGTAAGCGACCAGGTCTGGGACTCGAACCGTAGTTGGCCATGTAGGAGTGCAGTGCCTCCACCACCATGCCACCTCCTGCCCCCACTGTGAAACTCTTGCTCTGCTCTGTCTTCTGTTTAAACCACTCCTGTCGCCCTCCCTCCGCCATTTCCATTGATCATGTCGGGAAGGGAAGAGAAGCAATCCTCTTGTTTTTCCACTTCTGCCACCAGCAGCCTGAGTCCTTGGTTTTGAGGTCACCAGGGTGGGAACCAGGTGCCCTGATCAGTTCCCAGCAAGCGATGGGACCCTGCAGAACTCTCAGGGTCACTGATTCTCAAAGGCTTTTGCATCATGGTAGTAAGGGCCCCCAGCCTTCCCATGGGCACCCAGCGCTCTGAGCAGGTCCACTGTGCGTGGGGGTTCTGATGCGGTGGGAGCTGGACAGTATCAGGAGTATTTCTCCACATTGACCTGTGGGAAGAAACCAATGTGGACATGAACAAAGCCAGCCGACCTGTTTATGTTCAAACTAAGAGACTGCAGCAGTTACCCCGTATATGCAGGGCTGTATTTCAGCATCCTCAGTGGGTGCCTGAAACCACAGAAGAGTGAGCGCTGTTTTATATGCAGGTATGTCTCTTTTCTACACATACATACCTATGATAAAGTTTAATTAATACATTAGTCACAGTAAGAGATTAGCAGCAATAACTAGTAATAAGATAGACCAATTATAATAATATCATATAATAAAAATTAGGTGAATATGGGGGCCAGCAGGTGGTATGGTGGTTGGGGCACCGGACTCCCACATGACCTACCATAGCTCAAGTCCAGGACGTGGCAGCTTGCTCTTTTTCTTTCTCTCTCTCTCTGGTAAGTGCACATGCCTTGTAGCAAATTTTAAATATAAATAAATATATATTTTTTAAAAGGTTAGGTGAATGTGATTTTTCTCTTTTGAAATACCTTCTTGGCTTGCCACGGTGGACAGTGGTAACACAGTACTCAGTGATGCTGAGGCCATATGGAAATGCTCGCGGACTGGGGGCTCCCTGTGCATGCCAGTGGCACCCATGTCCATGGTCCTGGATGGCTGGGCCAGGGGATAGGATCATGGCGTGAAGACCCTATTGCTCCTGCCGCCTCCTGCTCCTCCTCTAAAAAAAAAATGTCTTTCTTTCTTGTCATAGACAAGCAGCAGACAGTCCCAGGCTGGTGCTGGCCATCAGGCACCCCGAGTGGCACTGACCTACACCGCTGCTGTTGACATTTTGGCAACTTCATTCCCGGTCTTCTCTCATCACTCTCAGTCTGTACACTCACTTGTCTAGTCTTTTTCGTCTCTACGTTTTAAGAAGGAGCTTATTTTCCTCCTGTGTCTGGTTCTGTATCCAGAAGTTGAATGACTTTCTTGTGCTAGAGCAGCCACCTGCAGACTCCTTGCACATTCCTCGCCACGTCGCCCCCCAGAGGCGAGCTTAGGGCAGCACTGAGGCTCAGTCTACTTGTCTCAGTTTCCTTTCTCTCTCTTTTTTCCAAAGCCTCAGTGTGAAACTTATTTTTTAAGAAGTAGTTATTTAATTTTATTTATTATTATTTTAAAATTTGCTATAAGACATATGTGCTCACGGGAGAGAGAGAGAAAGGGAAAGGGAAAGTGAGAAGTAAGCGACCAGGTCTGGGACTCGAACCGTAGTTGGCCATGTAGGAGTGCAGTGCCTCCACCACCATGCCACCTCCTGCCCCCACTGTGAAACTCTTGCTCTGCTCTGTCTTCTGTTTAAACCACTCCTGTCGCCCTCCCTCCGCCATTTCCATTGATCATGTCGGGAAGGGAAGAGAAGCAATCCTCTTGTTTTTCCACTTCTGCCACCAGCAGCCTGAGTCCTTGGTTTTGAGGTCACCAGGGTGGGAACCAGGTGCCCTGATCAGTTCCCAGCAAGCGATGGGACCCTGCAGAACTCTCAGGGTCACTGATTCTCAAAGGCTTTTGCATCATGGTAGTAAGGGCCCCCAGCCTTCCCATGGGCACCCAGCGCTCTGAGCAGGTCCACTGTGCGTGGGGGTTCTGATGCGGTGGGAGCTGGACAGTATCAGGAGTATTTCTCCACATTGACCTGTGGGAAGAAACCAATGTGGACATGAACAAAGCCAGCCGACCTGTTTATGTTCAAACTAAGAGACTGCAGCAGTTACCCCGTATATGCAGGGCTGTATTTCAGCATCCTCAGTGGGTGCCTGAAACCACAGAAGAGTGAGCGCTGTTTTATATGCAGGTATGTCTCTTTTCTACACATACATACCTATGATAAAGTTTAATTAATACATTAGTCACAGTAAGAGATTAGCAGCAATAACTAGTAATAAGATAGACCAATTATAATAATATCATATAATAAAAATTAGGTGAATATGGGGGCCAGCAGGTGGTATGGTGGTTGGGGCACCGGACTCCCACATGACCTACCATAGCTCAAGTCCAGGACGTGGCAGCTTGCTCTTTTTCTTTCTCTCTCTCTCTGGTAAGTGCACATGCCTTGTAGCAAATTTTAAATATAAATAAATATATATTTTTTAAAAGGTTAGGTGAATGTGATTTTTCTCTTTTGAAATACCTTCTTGGCTTGCCACGGTGGACAGTGGTAACACAGTACTCAGTGATGCTGAGGCCATATGGAAATGCTCGCGGACTGGGGGCTCCCTGTGCATGCCAGTGGCACCCATGTCCATGGTCCTGGATGGCTGGGCCAGGGGATAGGATCATGGCGTGAAGACCCTATTGCTCCTGCCGCCTCCTGCTCCTCCTCTCTCCCTCCACGTCTCATGAAAGAAGTAAACAGACAACAAACAACAAAAAATCTGCTTGTATTATTCAGTCGGTATCTGAAACTACAAACGGCAAAGCTGTGGATAAGAGGGAACTGATGTGTATGTGTTTATTTCACGTCTTTTCTTCACCAAGCAACCTCGCAGAGAGTATACTCAAGGAGTTGAGCTCTAGCACCTCGGCTGCACTTCCCATCTAATTAAACAGCCCTCGGGTCCCAGGTTAGGGTGGTTTCAGAATATCAGCAGGCCTGGACCTGTGCCTCCAGGTTGCTGGTACTGGCTGGTTTCTGGGTTGGTGGTGTGGCCTCCAGTTAACAGCCTGCAAGACTTGCACGTTTGGCCGTGTAAACATGTTCATCGGAACTGACTTTCAGGGAAGACTGCCTCTTTCTCCCTCCCCAAGTGTACCACGTGCTTTGACAGCAGTAGGACTAATTGACACTTTACCAGTCATGGGAGAAGCTGTACATGGAGACCTGAGTTAATTGGTACCATATTTTCAATTTATTCCAGAGATGTTTAGCATTTCTTATAAACTTGTACCCGAGGCAGCTGCCCAGCTGGCTCACCATTTAATATGGCTCTTATTTTTTTATCATTGGGAAATGCTTGGATGGGAGGCTTGCCAGGACCTCAGTGCTGCGGCCTATGCATAGTCTGCTTATTCATTTGTTCAGCAAACACTGAATGTTATTCTGGGCCTCATTACCATTGGGTCTTGGGTTGTAGGTTATAGCAGGATACTTCAGGGTGCCAGTACTTGGGGTAAAGGGCTCATGATTTGGGGAGATCAGCCCATCTGTTGCAAGGATGCTAGTACAGCAGGGCCCAGTTTCTGGGGATGTGAAGGGGACTGGGGAAGGGATCCAGTCTTACCGAGATTCAACAGGATGCCATCCTGTGGCCTAGTGTTTATGTGAGCTGGACCCCACATGGCAGCTTGAAATACACACCAGGTGCATGTGCATGCCTGCCCCAAATCCCAAAAGATGGGAGAGATGGAGAAGAAGGTATTGTGGTATGACTGTTTCCCGTGGGAGGTGCTTTATCGCTTCCCCTCTCTCTGTCTCCAGTGAGTGCAAATGTCCTCTGCTAAATTTGAAAAACAAAACAAAACAAAAGACATACACAGTACACTCGTTCTGGTTGGGCCCAGGAGGAGGGGAGGGAAGAGGGAGAGTGCTTGGTGCTAGGCCCCAGTCTTGGTCTGCCAGGGGCAGAGCTTGAAGTCTTAGGCAGTAGGAGTCGCTTTTATACTGTCTTCTGCAGTTGGGCCATCCCTTCAAGGGCATAGGGATGGCAGCCGGCCAGGGCCTTGTGCCAATAATTAGGTAGGGACTGGAGAGGCTGCTGAGAGTGGAAAGAAAGTGCTGAATTTGGCCCAGTTCAGGGCAGCATGGGTGGCCCTGCTCACTTCCAGCTGTGGAGCTTGAGTCACTGGGGTCTTAGAGGGTATTTTGGACACATGGCAGAGCCCAGAGAGGTTTTGGCCTTGCACCTGACCCTAGCCATCCATCTTTTCTGGAACTTAGTAACCTATTGTCTGAAGTCAGAAAAAGGCTGTGGAGGCTGGGAGAAGTCCCCTGTCATGGCATTGATGTGGTTCTCCTACGGTCCGTATGGGAACAGCAATGAAAATCACTCACTGTGTCTGGTTGTAGAGTTTGCAAAGGAAGGAATTTGGGCTGCATTAATTGCTAGCTGGGCACCTAGGTGCAACGCTCTTAAACCCTCCTAGCCGAGCCTTCCCCATTTATAAAATGAAGATAATAAAAATTGCTTGTTTGCCCTTCAAGTGAGTTTTTCATTCGAGGGAATGGTTTTTTTCTTCTGGGCAAGAAAGGAGGGGACAGGAGACAAAAATGGGACAAAAAAGACCCCAAAAAGCTGGGTTGGGTCTGGACGAAGGTTCGAGAATAAGGTTTTGACATGAGAAACAGGTGGAATAGTAAGAAGTCCTCTTCACACTGCCTGACGTCATACAATTTACCTTGTAGTGGATGCTGATTTTGCTTCATTGAGGGGCCAGGCAGTGGTGCAGTGTTAAAAATAGGATTCTCTGCAAGGCAATCCCACATGAAGGTTCCTGGTTCAAGTCCAGAGACCTCCCTATGCACACGGGGCCCACACCTGCCCATGATCCAGGGCTGGCTGACAGCTGGGGTGGATTGTGGCATCACGACCCTGTCATGGATGCTGTCTCCCCCCCCTTTTTCTTTCTCTTGTTCATGAAGAAATATGTAGCTTAAATGCCTTGAATTTAAATCACATCGTACCTAGGCTTTTTCTCTGATTACAAAAATAACACATGCTTAGCCATTAACGGGAACCAGCAGTTAGCATAATGGCTATGTCGCTGGACTCCCACGTAGTCAACCGCGGTTCACGTCCCGGACCCGGTGGCTTAAAACTCACACCGGGCGCGTGTGCATGCGTGCCCGAGATCCCGAGAGGAGAATGGAGGAGAGGGGATTGCGGCGTGACCATCCCCCCTTGGGGATGATTTCTCGCTTTCTGTCTCTATGTCTCTGTCTGTCTGTCTGGCGAACGCACGTGCCCTATAGCGAAAACCTCTCGAAAAAAAAAAAAAGATAACCATTAAAATAAACCATAGTCTTTTTACTTTTCGTATTTGGATATGTCCTCTTCTTTCTTCTTATTCATTTAGCTACTGTTTTAGAGACAGAGAATTAGAATAGAATTAGAGTGATACTATAGAGTCAGTTAGGGGACCCATGTTTTTTCATCACATTTATACAAATGTATGTCTTTGGCTTTGTTTTTATGAAATTAATCATGCCGTCTCTCAGTCAGGGTCCTCCAGAAAAGCAGTGCTAGTGGGGTATATATTAATAGACATATGTGCATGCGTGTGCGTGAACAAAAAGATTATTTTAAGGATTTGGCTGAGGTGCTTGTGAAGGTTGGCAAGTCCAGATTTTACTGGACCTTTCACCAGACTGGAAACTCAGGCCAGAGTTAGTGCTGCAGTCTGGAAGAATTCTGTGTTCTCTGGGAAATCTCAGTGTTGGCACTGAAGGCCATCGACTGGTCATTGGGTGAGGTCCAGCCACTTATGGAGGGGACTCTCCATTCCTCAAAGTACACTGATTGTAGATGTTAGCCACGTCTGCGAAATACCTTACAGCAACCTCTAGACTAATGTCCCATTAAATTACTAGGTACTGGGACCAGCAGATGGCATAGTGGGTACATCACTAGACTCCCACATGGTTGACCATGGTTTGAGTCCTGGACCTGGTGGCTTCAAACTCACACTAGGCATGTGTCCATGTATGCCCAAGATCCCAGGAAGAGAATGGAGGAGAAGGGATTGTGGCATGGCCATCCTCCCAGGGCGTGATTTCTCACGTTCCCTCTTACTGTCTCTGTCTCTCTTTCTCCACTGAGCACATGCACCCTAAGGCAAAAATCCCCCCCCAAAATTACTAGGGACTATAGCTTAGCCAAGTTGACACATAACCATTACATATTAATATACTGCACTTATACTTTTATTATTTTTTACTTTGCCTCTTGTGAAAATTTCCTATAGCAGCAAACATAAATCACCTCCCAGGGGGGATGGTCACGCTGCAATCCCTTCTCCTCCATTCTCCTCTCGGGATCTTGGGCATGCACGCACACGCGCCCAGCGTGAGTTCCAAGCCACTGGGTCCGGGACGTGAACTGCAGTCAACTACGTGGGAGTCCAGCGACATAGCCTTTACGCTAATTGCTGATTCCCATGACTATATTGTCTTTTACCAAATAGCTTTACCACGATTTATTTAGCAATGTGCATGTTGTTAGATATTCAGATTATATCTGGTTTTTGCTGTTGAGATAACATTGTCATCTTTGTGTGCATCTTTTATTAATGTATTGTTTGTTTGTCCCTAGAGTATATTTATTAGAGTGGAATTACTGGGTCTAAAAGTATGAAGACTTTAAGCTTTTGATAGATATTGCTACGTTTTCTCTGGGATACCGCTTTTCAGAGTGTACTCCTTAAATCTGTAACATCAGTATCCTGGTAGCTCATGAAAAATGCAGATTCTCGGGCCTCACACTGGACTACCAAATCGGAGGACAAGATCTACACGTGACTTACGTGCACGTTCAAGTTTGAGAGCACTGGCCGAGAACATTTTTACCAGAAGAATACAGAGGTGTTCGTTTCACTTCACTCTCATCAAAACTGAGTATTATTTTGCTTTTTTAATCTTTGCTAATTTACTAGCCAAAGAATTTTACTATTTTTTAAATTTCATAATATATTTATTGAGTATGTTGACTTTCATAGGAGTTCAAGCAGGAAAAAGTTTTATTTTTTTTTCCCGTGTACCACCAACAAACATTTCTGTGACATCTCCGGCAGATCGCACAACTTTCCAGTGTCTTCCAGTGATAAAGACAGTACTGTGTGGGCCAGCAGATGGCATGGAGGTTGAGTCAGCTGGATTCCACATGTCTGACCACGTGGTTCGAATCCCGTAGCACTAAACATTCCATAAGAACTTGGCATTTAATAACTATTTCATCAGATCCGGTGGCTTGAAAAACACACCGGGTTTGGGTGTGTGCATGCCCATAATCCCAATGGAGAATGGAGTAGAAGGATCGCAGTGTGGCCATCCCTCGGGGGCGGGGAGAGGGAGAGGATATGCCCTCTTACTTTCTCTCTCTCTTTGTCTGTCTCTCTCCAGCAAGTACATGCGCCCTATGACAAAACTGAAGAAAAAAAATTATTCATGATAGAGCACATACATACACACACGTTACACATAGAGAGAGAGAAATGGGAAGGAGCACCCCCCATGGGGCCTGGTGGCGCCCCTTCCTGGATCTCGGGCAGGGGTGGGCTCGGGATTCAGACCATGGTAGCCTTGTGGGATCTCGCTTCTCTGGGGCAGCCATTGCCATTGCCCCGCAGAGTCAGCCCTTGGGCCTCTTTCCTAAGGCATTGATCCCATTCATGTGCCCCGCCTTCATGATCTGATACCTCAGGAAGGCCCTCCAGAGGTCCCTCTAAATTGGGGATTAGGCTTCAACGAATTTTGGGGGAACACAGACATTCAGACTAAAGTATGCTGCTTCTCTTCATTTCAGCCTGGAGTGAGAGGGAATAGGATGGGCCGGGACAGACCTCCGCTGGTTCCTTGTAACGCTGCCATGGCTGGCGCTTCTTCAGGGACCTCGCAGGGAATGTTTTTTTTTTTTTTTTGAGAGATTTTTGCTATAGGGCGCGTGCGCTCACCAGAAAGACAGAGAGAGACATAGAGACAGAAAGCGAGAAATCACCCCCCAGGGGGGATGGTCACACCACAATCCCTTCTCCTCCATTCTCCTCTCGGGATCTTGGGCACGCACGCACACATGCCCGGTGTGAGTTTTAAGCCACTGGGTCCGGGACGCGAACCGCGGTCGACTACGTGGGAGTCCAGCGACATAGCCATTACCTAACTGCTGGTTCCCCTTGCAGGGAATCTTTAAAGAGTTCTTCAGTGCAGTTAGCTTGGTTGGGATTTCGGTCTCTGGGATCCATGACGTAATGGCCTCGATCACACAAAAAAATAATGGCAGTCCAGGGCTGATGCCGCTGTGGCCCGTGGAAGGACAGCATGGCATCTTTTTTTCAAGCTTCCCCACAAAAGATAACACAGTGGGCTGAAAATTCTAAGGTTTAAAATGTGCACATGTGATTATTTGAATAGGGAAGACCAACTTCTTGGGAGGCTAGACCCATCATTGTTTAAGTTTTTTTGTTTGTTTTGTTTGTGTGTGTGTATGTGTGTGTGTGTGTGTGTGTGTGTGTGTGTATGTGTATGTCTGGCTTTTAGGGTGGCCTGGGAATCAAACCCTTGCCTCCCATGTAATCCTAGCCTGCAGAGCACAGCATCTTAGCAGCTCACACCACCATGACTGGGCTACCCATGAAGGTTCCAGTGTCTAGGTAACTGGCCGCTGATCAGTGCCAGGGTGTGGAAGACAGCCTCTCTGCTTTGGGGAACTGATTATCGGGGGAACTTGCTGTTGTCTCCTCTGACCTCTAGGGTTACCAGATTCCAGGGTGCCTCTGGGTGGTACAAAGCAGCCTCCCAAGATACTGATGAGATGAGCTGTGCTTTCTTTTTTTCGGTTTTTGCAATAGGGCACGTGCACTTGCTGGAGAGAGGCAAGGAGAGGGAAAGGGAGCAGTCACACGCAAGACACCTCAGTCCCTTCCCCTCTCGGGATTTTGGGCATGCACACACGTGCCCAGAATGATTTTCAAGCCGTTGGGTTCAGGACTCAACTGTGGTTGGCCATGTGGGAGTTCACCTTCACCACTATGCCACCTGCCGGCTCCAAGCCCTGCTTTGAATTGATCAGGAAGGTGGAAGAGGCTGCAGACAGCTCGTGTAAGATGGGGCTCTCAGCCTTGGTACCTTCTGGTGGCTGGCTTAGGCACAGGGGCTGCAGGGCAGGCATAGGGTGTGCCTTGCGCTGGTCTCGGCTCTGCCTGGCGTCCCTCTCTCTACCTTTCCCAGTCTTCAGGACCCAGCCCTGGGAGCGCCTCTGGGCGGGAAGGGCGGGACCTGCTTACTCCAGTGCACAGGAAGCACTTCCTCCAAGACCTGGCCCTTCCTGGCAGGGCTTCGGGTCAGCAGTGATTGTTCTCCCTTTACTGCTGGGTCCTGTCTGTGGGAGCAGGACTGTGCCAGGCACACATCTAGGGCCCCAGCAAGGCCTGTGGTTTGATTGGTCAGGGCTGGATCCAAACGATGTCTCCTAGAGGGCTTCTGCTTTATCCTTTTAGGGAAGTCCATTCTCTGGGAGCTTCTCCCCCTCCTTTTGGAGACATTGCTGGGAGATCTCGGCAGCAGGGGCCGGATGCCTGCTCCAGTCCTCATCCTCACTGCAGCTGCCGGGACATTCACTCCAAAACCCAGTTCGGACCTCACCTCTCCTCCACTGAAGACTGCCGGGCCCTCTTCTCAAGCCCTGTCTATAGCTGTGGCTTCGCATGTTAGGAAGGAAAAAGAATCAGTATGGAACTGTCTCTTTTCATGAAATATCACTTGGAACTTCATTCTGTAAGACTGAAAGTCAGGGGACAATAAAGTATAGTGTCATTGTCATCTGCACTCTGGCATCGAACAGACCTGGGTTTGCATCCAGGCTCCCCCACTTATTTATGCAGTCGTCTGACCTCTCTGTGCCTCACCTTTCTCATCTATGAAATGGGAAACATCATGGACAGTACTTCAGTCGTGGGTCTGGGTAGAGATCAGTGTGATACAGCGTGCAGAGTACTTAGTGGAGTGCTGGCCCGGTACAGTGGTTCAATAAATGTTGGCTAAGTTACTAGACTAAAAATTAGTTTCCTATGTTCTGACTTACAACATTTAACTATCATAAAGCCCACCAGAGATAACGACTTGGTTGTTTGAGCAACAAGTTTTTAGAAATAGATCGTATGGGAGGCCACCAGTGGAATGGACGCTAAGGTCCTAGATCCCACGTGGCCAACAGTATGGTTTGAATCCCGGACCCAGCAGCTTGAAAAATACACTAGACGTGTTTGAGTGCATGCCCAAAATCCAGAGAGGAGCACGGAGGAGAAGGGACTGTGGCGTGGCCATTTCCCCCGTGGGGTGCTTTCTCGCTTCCCCTCTCTCACTTGTTCTCTCACTCTAGCATGTATATGTGCCATAAGGCAAAATTTAGGGAAATAATGGTAATTTTTAGAACAATTTTAGATTTGTAGGAAAGTTGTGGGGATGGGTTAGACATCTCTCAGGCACTCCACGCCCAGGCTTCCCTGTTGTCAACATCGTACTCCGGTGTGGCACATTCCTTACAGGATGTGAGCCAATACTGATGCATATTCACTAACTGAAGCCCACACTGCATTCGAATGTCCTTAGTTTTTAACCTAATAATGTCCTTTTCCTGTTCCAAGATCCCACTCCAGTGCCCTCACATTAAGCTGTCACATCTCCTTAGGCTCCTGTTGCCTGTGATTGGCTCTCAGACTGGCCGTGTGATTGGCTGTCAGACTGGCCGCATGATCGGCTTCCACACTGGCCATGTGATCGGCTGTCAGACTGGCCGCGTGATTGGCTTCCACACTGGCCAGCCTGGTGATCGGCTGTCAGCCTGGCCGGGTGATTGGCTTCCACACTGGCCATGTGATCGGCTGTCAGACTGGCCATGTGGTCGGCTCTCAGACTAGCCATGTCATCTTGTGATCAACTGTCAGACTGGCCATGTTTTGGATGAAGCTGGCAGTTCTAAGGAGTCCTGGTCAGGTGTTTTGCAGAAGGCTCCTCTACTGGAATTTGTTCAGAGACTTTCTTATGGTTAGACTGGAGCTGGACACAGAAATTTGAAGTCAGTGGACTATGGATGGCCACTACAGTTTTCTCTTAGCCTCAGTATCCTTGAAATTAGAATTAAATGCCTGTGGGAAGCAAAATATATGGTTTGAAAAATCACCAGTGGAGAAGCTTGAGTCCACATCCCGTAGTGTCACCTTTGAGCCCTCCTTGACCAGCTCCCTCTCTCCCTCCACCCCACTGTGAGCACCCCAACATTCCCCTAATAGGTCTGGACGTAGGGGCCTGTTTGATCCTCTTCGTGGAATGCCTTTTCTGCCTTTCTCTGCTTGCCTAATTTCCAGTCTCTGAGAAAAGCTCCAAGGTCATGTTTATATTTTAACCTGTCCTGATGCCCTGAGGAGACTGACATCGTCCCCAGAGCTCCCAGGGCTCTGCCTTTCTCTGCTTGCCTAATTTCCAGTCTCTGAGAAAAGCTCCAAGGTCATGTTTATATTTTAACCCTGAGGAGACTGACATCGTCCCCAGAGTTCCCAGGGCACATCGCTGTGTATTATCCTCCGGTGTCATGCCTGCCTCTTCCTCTACGCTGGAAGCTTCTTAAGGGCAGGGACCGAGTCATCACTCTCTCTATTCCTCAGGCCCGGCATGAGCCTTGCATATGGCAGATGCTCAAGGGACATTTGTTGAATAACTCAGACATTAGAGAGAGGTACCATTTGCACACTGCCTTTGTCCTAAGAAAATGAGGTACCCCAATGCTAGATGGATGCCAGGGATTAACCGTGGGGTTTATCTCTTAAGGCCATTTTCTCCCTGCCCCAGAGTGCGAGAGCACAATGCGAATATGGAAAGGGCCACCAGGGGGCTCCAGGAAGCAGCTCAGCCCCAGAGGAAGGCTCGGGTGTGCTTTAGCAGCAAGCCTCACTTGGGCAGAATCCTCAAAGAAAGTGTGTCAAAAGAGAAGTCTGTTTTGCTACTGAAGTGCCAGGCTCTGTAGCAAGGACAGCATGTACCAGCCTGTTCTGCAAACATGTGTGGGCCCCGGACTGTCCTTTACCCCAGAGGTCTCTGCCTACAGAGAAAGGGACAGAAGATACTGGTAGCCAAGGCTTCGTATTTGCAGGAACAAATGATCTTGTTAAATGCGCCCGCAGACCGTTCCTTCTCACTCAGGCTTCCTAGTTTCCCTTTCCACTTCAGCGTTAATAGTTCTTCTCGGTTTGGAAACTCTTAATGGATATTCCTCCAGCTAAGATTATCACTGAGAGGTTGGAGACAACATCTCGGGGCTTTTTAAAAATTCTATGAGGAGGGAGGGAAAAACTAGCTGAGTTAATTTGAAATCATGAAGGTTGCATTAGAAATTACACTCTGGGGGGTTCTAACATCTATTATTCTGCTTTGTTGTTATACTATTTTGTTGTTGTTGTTGTTGATACTATTAACAGTAATAATAACAATAGTGCTTGTGTATTGGGCGTTGGGATGGAGTCGTGTCCCTATGCCAGGCATTTGCCTCTGAGGATACAAGGAGAATTAGATCAGCACAGTAGCTGCCCTTCCGCTGCAGAGACACTATCTCCATTGCGTAGAAGTGGAAACTGAGGCTCTGGAAGTGACTCGTTAAGTGCTTCGTTAAGGCTGGAAATCAAATTGTGCCTGGCTTAAGAACTGAACTATCTCAATCATCCAAACACACCCCAAAAGAATATAAAGTAGCTGCCACTTAGAAAAGATGGCTGAGCTACAGGAGAAGGGAAGGGATTAGCGAACAAGGCAGAAATGTGTAGGCATTATCAGTTGACTTGATCATTAATAATAATGATAAAAAGGAATGATACTTTCTTCCTTTTCTGGACCCAGGAACTTCTTAGCATTCACGACAGACAAATGAAAACCCAGAGGGATAGCTGCTAGAACGCAATACTGATTGTATTCAACACACTTGAATAGTTTACATTAAAGGCAAGGTTAAAATGGAACCTCTAAACTCACACTTTTTTTTTTCTTTTTTTTGGAGAGGTTTTTGCTATAGGGCTTGTGCGCTCACCAGATAGAGAAAGAGAGATAGAAAGCAAGAAATCACCCCCCAGAGGGGATGGCCACGCTGCAATCCATTCTTCTCTTGGGATCTTGGGCACGCACGCACACACTCCCGGCGTGAGTTTAAGCCACTGGGTCCGGGACTCGAACCGCAGTCAACTACATGGGAGTCCAGCGACATCTCCATTGCGTAGAAGTGGAAACTGAGGCTCTGGAAGTGACTCGTTAAGTGCTTCGTTAAGGCTGGAAATCAAATTGTGCCTGGCTTAAGAACTGAACTATCTCAATCATCCAAACACACCCCAAAAGAATATAAAGTAGCTGCCACTTAGAAAAGATGGCTGAGCTACAGGAGAAGGGAAGGGATTAGCGAACAAGGCAGAAATGTGTAGGCATTATCAGTTGACTTGATCATTAATAATAATGATAAAAAGGAATGATACTTTCTTCCTTTTCTGGACCCAGGAACTTCTTAGCATTCACGACAGACAAATGAAAACCCAGAGGGATAGCTGCTAGAACGCAATACTGATTGTATTCAACACACTTGAATAGTTTACATTAAAGGCAAGGTTAAAATGGAACCTCTAAACTCACACTTTTTTTTTTCTTTTTTTTGGAGAGGTTTTTGCTATAGGGCTTGTGCGCTCACCAGATAGAGAAAGAGAGATAGAAAGCAAGAAATCACCCCCCAGAGGGGATGGCCACGCTGCAATCCATTCTTCTCTTGGGATCTTGGGCACGCACGCACACACTCCCGGCGTGAGTTTAAGCCACTGGGTCCGGGACTCGAACCGCAGTCAACTACATGGGAGTCCAGCGACATAGTCATTACACTAACTGCTGGTCCCTAAACTCACACATTTTAAGAGATGATTCTTCCTTCTAAGGTTTTGACCTAGCTGCATGGTGATTTTACTGCACTTCTCTGCTTTAACCCTCAGGTACGACTGTGGTCAGGTGAGATGCCTACCCAGCAGGCTCCAGGCAGCTGGCATTGGCTCCCTGTCCTGACCACTATTTCTCAGAATGAGGATTCTAAATGGGAGAGCCAGAACTAAACTTGGAGAACATTCGAGCCCCCAGCTGAAAGACATTAATCACCTATAGACAGCTTTCTAAAACAGGAGAAAGTTTGTAACCAGAGGGCAAAGCAATGTATGCGTAAAACCGTGACTTAGGGAGCACGTTCAAAGATCTCTTAGACCTTTGTCCCATGTGATTCCCTGTCTCTCCTAAATCTGTAGAGGCTCTCAGAACTGGGTGTACACCCTGCCTTTGGCTGGCTGGGCCCTAGGGACCCCAGGGCCACCCAGCGGCCGTGCCTGGCACGTCCTCAGGTTCATTTAGCCAAGCTCCGGGATGTACCCAGTGCCAGCACAGAGCTATTCATTATTTTTCTTTGTCAAGCCTTTGTCAGCAACTTCATCCCAAAAGAAGTGGTTTATTTTCCCTTCGGCAGTGTTTGTGACTCTAGTAAATACGAGATAATTACACTCCAGTTTTTAAATTAAAACAAAAGAAAACAAAAAAGCTAGAGATGCCAGTTAGGAGTTATTCACATTGTATAAGAGTCCATTTCGGGAGTCAGAGATTCAGCAGACTTAGTTGTCCATGTTTCATTTACATGAGGAGTTCGAGCCGTTTAAATGTGAAAGTCTTCTTTGTAGGGGCCAGATACTCCTTTTTTGTCTCAAGCTGGTATTAAATAATGCTTCAAATGCTTTCATCTTTTAGCACTGCTGGAAGAATTATTAGCTCTAAAACTGCAAGTAAATATGAACATTAAGGAACTGTAAGATTAAATGAGACAATGGATGAGGAACACATTTGGAGGTGTTTGTATTGCGTCATATTCTTTACATGTATCATGCTCTGATTTAGCAGGGGGGAGAAAGATATTTTTGTTTTGTTGCTGCTGAAAATGTAATGACTGGGGGGGTGAGGTTTTAAAAATCTCTTAGTTTACGCGTAGGAGGTGAAAATATATTAAAATGAGTCCTTACGTTTGCTCTCACGTCCATAAGAAGTAAAAGGAATTGTAGAAGGTAAGTCATAAAATGTAAGTAGATTCTTATGTCGTTGGTCACGCGAAGCCATCTGCAGAAATAAGCAAGGAGTTTCTGTGGTGGTGGCTGGCCCTGGGTGGATGTGAACCAACACCTAATTAGTGGGCCTGGTGGAAGATGGCGAAGCTCTGCGACATGACGGCTTTTGGAAGAAGTCATTTTCCCTAAGGAGGAATTCTGCCACAGACTGAAGGATTCTTTACAGAACGCAAGGCTGGACCTGTGGCGCTGGCTGAGCCTTGGCAGGCTGGCATTACCCATGACTTCCCAGCCCCATCCCACCGCCCCACCTCCCCACCTCGATGAAGTGATGTGTTGAGGCTAACAAGAGCAACTTCGAGAGCGTAGAACGTGAGCAGTGACTTCCGACCGGACGGCTGTGGGCTGGGCTTACACAGAGGGGTGCTTAGGGACTGAAAATCTAAATACCCTCAAAGACAGTGGAGGGCTCATGGGGACCAAGATGGAGTGAGAAACGCGAAACTCGGACTCCAGCCTGGCAGAGAGAGAAGAGAATGAAGTC
The DNA here is from genome assembly GCF_000334495.1 of Tupaia belangeri chinensis. Taxonomy (NCBI): domain Eukaryota; kingdom Metazoa; phylum Chordata; class Mammalia; order Scandentia; family Tupaiidae; genus Tupaia; species Tupaia belangeri. The sequence continues at coordinate 421,594 of NW_006204627.1, read as the reverse complement.
GTGCGTGCCACATGCTAAGCTCTCTCATGGGCCGTTCGTTTTGTAAACCACAGGGGAAAGGTGTATTTTGACGACTTCGCATGTAAGACACACCAGTCACGTTGACTATTAAATGGTATTGCCTGGCCCTCTCCACTCCCACCTCCACATGGGCAGTCAATAATTCAAATGTTATTTGCTCTCATTTCAAAGGATATCTTCCTGCTTCCACCAGCCAGGAAAAAAGAGAGAGCGAGAAAGAGAGATGTAGCGTTTTGCTGATAATAGTACTTTTTCAGTCCAAGTTTTGTTTTTTTTTTTCTTAAAGACGAAGCTTTGTAGTGGATTTGTTTGGCCTCTGAAACCCACAAGAGTCCTGCATGGCTCGCTGGGTCTTTGTGGAGAGACACAGAGCCTTCTGCACTTAGCCCTTGGCACTGATGTGTGCTTGCCTTATTCGGGGCAGAACGCTTGAAAACTTAGGAGAACTCTTTATAGCCTCCATTCGTTTTCCCTTCCAACATTGTAATGCCGTGGTGAACTGGCTGCTTTGGCAAAGCGGTCGAAAATGGAATGATTGAAGGGGAACTTTCCCCCTTGGTGAAACTGATTGACTAGCCTATGTGACTAGCGTTAGAAGAATGTTCGTCTGTAGAGTAATTTTCGCCATTAGGAACATAAATGGCCTTGTCACCCTTTAGCAGGCAGATGGAGCATGTGTTTCACATTATTCATTTGTGGCGGTGTTAGGGCTGGTTGAAGCAACTTTTAAGAAAGCAGGGTCTCCACGTCCCCATCTTGCTTCCAGTTCCACAGCGTGGGGCAGCCGTTCAAGGCTGTGCAGCCTCTTCTGACGGAGATGCTGTGTGACATGAATCTTGCCAAAAACTAATGGATGGTTGACAGGAAGTCAGAAGTTGAAGAGGAGGATGAGTCAGTAGACTTCAAAGCAACCCATTTGCACAGAACTTAAATAATGAATACCCAAACCTGAAGATTTCAGACAGTTTATACAGCTTTTCGTGCAGCTAGAACTTTTGCCCAAACCCATGGTGTCTGTCTTGATGAAGAATCTGCACCATGTCAGGGAGAAAGAGGTGATGAAGAAGGGAGGAAAGTCAGGAGGGAGGAAAAGAGAGGGGACGGAAGAGAAAGAAGAAAGGGAGAGAGGAGAGAGAAAAGATGCACAGAAGAGAGGAAGGAAGGGCAGAGGTGGGAGGTGAGAGGATGAGGGATGATCAGGGGCTATTCAAGTCTGATTTTGCACGAATGTGTTTTGCGTGGCAAATTGTCCCAGTACATCTGTCATGTGGATCTCTGAAGCAGATTACCAAAATCAAAATAAAATTGTGTATTTTTAAATGTCACTGAATCATCTATAAGCTCATAGACAAGAGGTTTAAGGAGTTCTATTTTTGAACTAGTTATAGTGGAGAACTGTGTTTAAGAAGCCCAAGGCTGGTTCAGATTATAAGCACAATGCCAAATCTGTCATTGTAAGGAAACTTGCCATCAATGAAATAGACTGATTAGGAAGACCTATGCCTGTTACAAAGACAGTTTGACCCTGCAATTCCCCTTTTAGGAGTTTATTCATAAGAAATAATTGTATAAGAGTGTTAAAGTTACCCTGTGCAGAGGGTGACTTTTCAAAAACTTGAAAATAAACTATTTGTCTAATGGGAAGAAATTGGTTAAGTAAATTATGGTGTATCATAATAAAGTACTACAATGACATTAAAAATGCAATGCAGTTTGGGACCAGCAGATGGCGTAATGTTTTTGTCTCTGGACTCCCACATAGTTGACTGCAGTTCAAATCCCAGACCCAACGGCTTATAACTCACCTTGGGCATGTGTACGTGGATGCCCAAGATCCCGGGAGGAGAATGGAGGAGAAGAGAACTGCCATGTGGCCATCCCCCTGGGGGGTGATTTCTCCCTTTCTATCTCTCTGTTGAGCACATACACCCAATAGCAAAAATCTCTCTTAAAAAAATATGCAGTACTATATGATTGATGCGGAATGATTTTCACAGTATACTAACCAAAACTGTTTCAAAGGGTGTTTATATCCAGCCATGTGTCACTTGATGATGGGGCTACATTCTGAGAAATGTGTCTTCAGGCGATTCCGTTGTGCCAACATCATAGTGTGTGCTTACACAAACCTGGTTGGTACAGCCTGCCGTACACCTATGTGGTGGGGCCTATTTTAGTCTATGGGACTGCCATTGTGTATGCGGTCCATTGTGGACTGAACCATCATTACACAACCCATGTCTGTGTGTTGGTGTGTGTGAGCATATTTGTGTTTATACTCACACTGAACGAAGGCTGGAAAAGCACACCACAAGCATTGACAGTGACTAAATCTGGAAGGTAGGATTTGAAGTGATTTTCATTTTTCTGTCAGCATTTTCTAATTTATTTTTTACCATGAATATGTATTTTTTGCCTAATGTAAAAAACAAAAGGAGAGGAGGAATTTTTCACTCTGAGAGAAGATTGATTTCTTTTCTAGAGGAGGGCCTACACTAAGTCTGTGCTTACAAAGCCCCTCCCAACACTGAGAGGGGAAATACATACCCAGATGTCAGAGTCCAGTTTCTAGATCTTTTCTGCCACCCAGAGCCCTGTGGTCCCAAAGCTTCCTTCTTTCTCATGGTCTGACCCCAGGGTTCCTTTGGACCACCAAATAGATGCCCTTCTATTGGGCAGCTCTGCCTTATCTCTCAGGGCAAAAGGCACCTCCAGCCAGTAGCACTAACTGAGGACCTTTTCATCCGGCTTAGAGACCCCTTCACTACCAGTTTCAATGGTGACCAGAGAAAGTGATCATAGCCACCTTGGGCATTTAAAAAGACTTGGAGTGGAGAAATCACTTATTTGGAAGAAAAAAACACCAACAACTTAAAGTCATTAGAAGGTTCATGCTGGTACCTCCCTGGGCCCAGAGGAGAATTGAAACTGAATATCTGCCCCACTCTTAGAAATTGCCCAAGGAACTCAGTATGAGCCAGAGTCCAAGGTGGGACCAAGCAATTAGAGCTCAGGCTGCCTACCTGGTCTTTTGTTCTCCATGACAGCCTCCCTGGTCTCTAGCTGGGTGGTGTGGTTCTAGTCCCTTGGTTTGGGCAAGCTCTTTCCACAGCCTCTGCAGTGTCCTCCTGAGTTTTGCCCTTCCATCTGCCTGGTGGCCGTGGTGACCTCTGGATCCAGCTTCCTGCTCCTTGCTTGTGTTCTCATTGTTGGATCCAGCTGGTCTCATCCCTGGGCAGGATGGGTGTGGGAGGAGGATGAAGAAAACTGGGATTCTTTAGTGGGTGGGTGTTGCCTGGAACAGAGCCCAGCTTCTCGGCCATCCCTGCTACTGCCTCCCCCAGCCCATGGTTGGGACGTTAGATCCAGTTCGGACTTGATCTGGGGCCAGCATTCCGATTGCTTGCTTCTCTATCAGGCAACTATGCATCACTAAAACCAAATTTAACCTTTATACTGCCACCCGCTGGCTTTGTGACCCTGGCTGATCCCTGAACCTCTCTGAGACTCCATGTCCTCATCTGTAAGATTTCAGCTCTATCAAGAGTGGAGATGGGCGTTGGAGACTAAACGTCAGAACACAAGGAGGCGCTTCAGATAGTGCCTTTACGCTGTAGCAGTTACAACCACGCTGTCTGTGATAACTGACAGATCCTGAACGATGCTTTGTGCCAAGGGTAATTACAAACACCTTACGTGTTGTGATTTATTCAGTCCTTACAGTGGCTTATGAGGTAGGTACTAACTAATCCCGTTTACAGGTCAGGAAGCTGAACCATGGAGAAATGAAATCATTTGCCCAAATTATTAAATGGTTGAATTTTTGAAGTAACCAGACTGTAACCAAAGAGTCTTTTTCTCTTTTTTTAAATTGTGGTAAAATAAACAGAACTTAAAATTTACTGTCTTAGTCATTTTAAGTGTACCATTCAGTAGTGTTAAGTGTCACATTATGCACATAAGCTCCCAAACTCTTTTCACCTTGCAAAACTTAAGCGTTAGGTATGTCCATTTAAAAACAACCCCAGCCCCTGGTAACCAATATCCTGTTCTCCGTCTCTGAATCTGAGTGCTCTAGGTACCTCATTAAAGTGTAACTGTACAGCGTTTGTCTTCTTGTGACTGGCTTGTTTCACTTCGTATAAGGCTTCATGTTATATACCTTTACTGTAGTGTATGCTCGAATTTCCTTTCTTTTTTTAAGGCTGAATAATATTCCATTATATGCATATACCACAGTTTGTTTATCCATTTATTCTTTGATGGACACTTGAGTTGCTTTCACTTTTTGACTATAGTAAATGATACTATGAACATGGTTATACAAAACCTGTTTGAGGGACCAGCAGTTAGCGTAATGGCTATGTCGCTGGACTCCCACGTAGTCGACCGTGGTTCGAGTCCCGGACCCGGTGGCTTAAACTCACGCCGGGCGCGTGTGCATGCGTGCCCAAGATCCCAAGAGGAGAATGGAGAAGGGATTGCGGCGTGGCCATCCCCCCTGGGGGGTGATTTCTTGCTTTCTATCTCTCTGTCTCTCTCTGTCTGGCGAGCACACGCGCCCTATAGCAAAAACCTCTTCAAAAAAAAAAAAAAAACCTGTTTGAGTCCCTGCCTTCAGTTCTTTCAAGTACTGGGTCGTTGGAAAAGTCATGATGCATTTTTGTATAGAAAAAATACTTGTGACTTTTCTAATGACCCAATATATACCCCAATATAAACTGTTGGATTGTATGAATAATCCTATTCTTAATTTTTTGAGGAATAGCCACATTGTTTTCCATAGTGGCTGCACCATTTGTTGAGTTATAGCGATAGTTTTTATAATTTGAATATCAACTCTTTATCAAATATATGATTTACAGATATTTTCTCCCATTCTGTAGATTGCCTTTCACTCTGTTAATAGTATCCTTTGATGCATATAAGGTTTACATTTTGATCTGTTTCTACTTTTGTTGCCCAATGTTTGATATCATATCTGCCTGAGGAGTCAGTGATTTATCGTTGGGGTAAGGTGAGAGCAGAATTAAATCCACTTCTTTTTATGGGGGGGGAGTAAGACATGCATACAGAAGCCACTACTCTATATGCTGTTGAGGAGTTTGGTATGATTTAGTAAAAAAGATACAAAGTAAAATTAAGAAAAAGCAATTTAGAATTGGATTCCAGCCTAAAAATAAAGAGAAAAACCCTGAAAATGCTGTATTGCCAGACATTATTTGAGACAGGGAAAAGAAAAAAAGAAAACACTAAAGGGCTGAGAGCCAGGAAGTTCAAATTTTTTTTTTTTTTAAAGAAAAGATGGGGAAATGATGAGCCCTTAACAACTTAAGGGAGAAAAAAGGTTTTGTGAATTAGGGAAAGAATTAATCCGTTAAAGTCTGAGTGGAGAAGTTGACAGATTCTCCTGGCTAAGGTAGAGAGAGGTTCTACTGGGATCAAATGGATTTTGCAGGAGAAAAAGCATGACGGGGAAGAAGCTGAGGCTGCTAATTAAGAGAGAGGGAGGGTTTTTCAGAGCCCAAGGAAATGACTGCAGTGCTAAATTCTTCGTCCCTTTCAACCTTCCCTGTAAGGGGTTCAGTAACGATGAATCCAGCACAGCCAGAGTAGGCAAGGCAACAGAAGAGGGAGTGCAAAATAGCACATGAAGAAATATCTGCAGCCCGTGGACGGCCTTCAGTTTCTGTTATTTGTTTTTAAAAGGAAGAGAACTACTGTTGGCAGGAAAAACCTTGGTTGGGTCAGTTACTGCTACAAACCCCCAAAGGCAGGGTACATCTGAACGTCTGAGGCCAGCAGGCTTGAAACAGCAGCAGCACTACCTGAAGACACTTCAGCAAGCTAGGATCAAGTTCAGCTAGAAAAGAACTGTTTGGAGAGCCAGAAGGCTTGACTGGTAGTGCCAGCTTTGCAGCGAATTACTCTGCTTCTGTGCATCTTCATCTAGAACACAAGGGTCATAGCTAGTTGACCCTAGTTTGAGTAAAAAATTCTTATTCAAATTATCTCAAAGAATTTGAGTTTTACTTTAAGAATATTCATTGACACGAATTCTGAAAAGGTGGAGTAGTCAGGCTACAAGCCAGCAGCCACCATAGGAGAGTCGAATCTTTAGGAGGAAAGTCCAAGGATGCTGGCCATCCAGCCATCCAGCAGCAGGCGAGGCCTCAGCTGGGTGAAGGTTCTGGATTTCAGACTGGTGTGTGACCATTAAAGCAATAATGATCTGTTCTCTTGTTACTGGATGGCTTTCTTGATTTCCACTCCAGCTCTTTTCTCTCCATCTTTGCTTCTTCCTACCTGTCATCTCTACTCTCTTCTAACATTATTTGCTCATTATGTCCATCAGGCTGTGACATTTCAGCATCCCACTGCCAACCACCTCATTTTCTGGTCAGACTCCCGAGAGACGATCTGAGTGGCCCAGCTCATTTTTTGGTACCAGGCCCCATGACAGATCACTGGCAAGTCTACCACTTGGCCATCTGGTCTAGATGATGGGATTTGTGTGGTACAAAACAAGGACCCGGAGATTTCCATCCTCAGCAGAGTTGGAATACAGACCCTGTCAGCAACATAATCAACATTTCTAGCAGAATTTCTTAGGGTCTCTTTGGTTCTAATTATCAGTGAATTGGACAGTATTGGTGACTGGGAAATGTAAAGAAGAAGAGTGAAAAGGGGCCAGGTGGTAGCCAGTGTTAGCACAACTAGACCTACACAAGTTTGCCTCCTGAAACATCTCATGGTATGCTGGGCAACCATGACACTGCGAGTGTATTTGTCAAGATCCTATCTCTCTCTCTCTTTCTCTCAGAAGAAATACGTAATGTTTTTTTTTATCATTTTTTTTATTTTTTAAGAGAGAATAAGAGGATCCAGCACATGGCATAATGGCTATGTTGCTGGACTCCCATGTAGTTGACAGCAGTTCGAGTCCTGGACCCAGTGGCTTAAACTCACACCGGACATGTGTGTGTGTGCATGCCCAAGATCTCAAGGGATTGTGGAGTGGCCATCCCCCTGGGGAGTGATTTCTCACTTTCTGTCTCTCTGTCTTTCTGGAGAGCAACCTATAGCAAAAACCTTTCCAAAAAGAAAAAAAAAAGAAAAGAAGAGAAGAGAAGAGAAGAGAAGAGAAGAGAAGAGAAAAGAAAAGAAGAGAATAAGAACAAAGAATTTTGTTCTTTCAATTCTTAAAAGTCTTACCAGCCTGGGGGGCTGGCAGGTGGCATGGTGGTTGAGGGTGCTAGATTTAGTTTACCAAGGCTTAGTACTGTTTGTAAGTAGGAATGGAGTGAGAAAGGAAGACCTGCCTTCAATATAGGTGGGTATTAGCCACTCAACTGGGAGTGTGGAAGAGTCAAACAGGAAGTAGGGGATTCTGTTTTCTCCCTCTCTTCTCCCTCTCTCCTCCTGCCTGATGACCTGCCTGCCTTGCTCAGCCATGTTAGAATGTAGCATCAGGGGAACCAGCAGTTAGCATAATGGCTATGTCTCTGGACTACCACGTAGTCAACCGCAGTTTGCGTCCCGGACCCGGTGGCTTAAAACTCACGCCAGGCGCATGTGTGTGCGTGCCCAAGATCCCAAGAGGAGAATGGAGGAGAAGGGAATGCGGTGTGACCATCCCCCCTGGGGAGTGATTTCTCGCTTTCTGTCTCTATGTCTCTCTCTGTCTGTCTGGCAAGCACACGCGCCCTATATCGAAAACCTCTCCAAAAAAAAAAAAAAGAATGTAGCATTCAGAGGCTGACAGATACTGGTCCCATGATCTTGGACTTTCTAACTACTAGAATTGTGAGCCAAATAAACCTCTCTTCTATGAATCACCTGGACTCAGGTATTTCTGTTTAGTACCTCCAAAAAGGAACTATTACAGCTGCTGTGGCAGTAACTAGCTAAAGGCTGGCAGAAACACTTCTATGACTCCTGTGTGCTAGGGGGTTTTGTTTGTTCTGTTGTTTTTAGGTTTTTGCTATAGGGCAGACACACTCAGCAGAGAAAGATAGAGAGAGGGAAAGTGAGAAATCACCCCCTAGGGAGGATTGCCGTGCTGCAGTCCCTTCTCCATTCTCCTCTTGGGATTTTAGGCATGCATGCACACATACCTGGCATGATTTTCAAGCTGCCAGGCCTGGGACTCCAACCGCAGTTGGCCATGTGAGAGTCCAGCATTTTAACCACCATGCTACCTGATGGCCTCAATGATTCTTACATATTGTTACTCAGACTGTTTCCCATCATTATGAGGAAAAGCACATTATTTTTAGCGAATGTTGATTGTGTTCATTATAAATGCTATTCAGATATTCCAAATACATATGTAGTTACTTCACAAACTGCATCCCTTGAAGTCTTTGGGTTTCCACTAATAAAGAAAACTGAAGAAGGTGGACATTGGTGGATCTTGGCAGGAATGAGGATTTATTCTGGGAATAAAGGGTGAGTGCTGAGAGACTCACTTTCCGATATATGCCCATTAAAATTTTCTGATAAGCAGTTGTCGACATGTCAGTTGTTTTGGACACACTGGTTACAGCACAGAATGTGACATTCTTGATTCCATAGTACAAGATCTATCAGAGTTCAGAGACTAACCAGGTGACCATCTAAGCCATTTGCTGCTGCTTTAACTTGACTTCCTCCCACATTTGGAAGGTATCTAACCAGGAAAGGGCTTTTACTCATAATGGTCATCTTCTGTAGTAATCTAACATGTTTGGTGCTCTTCCATTTGGGGCTCTTCTTTTTTGTTTGTTTCATATTTACATTTCTACTCAGATCAGTTCACATGATCACATACACTGTGTAATAATTTCATAGAATGCCATTGAATTGCTACACTGAATTACTTAAACTGGTTCCCTGTGATTGGATATTTTGCTGGTTACATTTCTGGTCTTATCAATATGCTGTTAGAAACTTTGTTCACACTGTGCTATGTTTTGCAAGTCCCCATCAAAACTCATGTGGAAATTTAATTGCCATTGTGACAGTGTTGGGAGGCAGAGCCTTTAATGGGTGGTAAGTTCATAAGGGTTCTGCCCTCATGAATAGATTCATGCAGTTCTCACAGGAGGGGGTTAGTTATTAAGGGAGTGGATTTCTGATGAAAAGACAGGTTTGGCCTAATTTCTTCTCTGTCTTGCATGCTTACTTCCTTATACCTTCTGGTATGGGATGACCTTCACCAGATAACACTGTGTTCTTAGACTTTCCAGATTCCATAACTGAGTCAAGTAAATTTCTATTGTTTATAAATTACCCTGTCTGTGGTATTCTGTTATAGTAGCAGAAAATGAACTAATACACATTGCATGCTTTTCTCTCTTTTTGCCTGGTGTATTTTTTGAGTCACTGGTTCTGGGACTCAAACTGCACTGTTGACTGTGTGGGATTTAGCCACTTTAACCAGCATGCCACTGGTTGGTTCGTTTTTTGTTTTGTTTAATTCTAGAAGGCACATGTGTACGCGAGACACATAATGGAGTCTAGTCACACTGCAATGCCCTTTCCTCCATTCCTTCTTCCCTTCAGGATTCTAGGCCTGCACAGATACATATGCCTTGTGTGTGTTTTAAATCACCAGGGCTGAGATTTGAACCACAGCTGGCCATGTGGGATCCCTCTTCCACTACACGGTGCTTAACCACCATGCTATGGAACCATTCCTCTTATTATTTTTATAAAGGTAAACAATTTAGATTTATATTGTTTTAGTTTTTAGTAAGACTGAGCACCTTCCCGTGCATGGCTTGTTCAGTACATTTCCCAGTGGGCATAATGCATGTAAGAGGTGCCTGGCACCAGGCTGTCGCTGCTTAGTGTTCTCATGTCTTCTGTCTCCCCTTCACTCTTCAGCCATTTGTGGAATGGGATCTTGTCACTGTTGACAATTTATATCATAGAGTAAGGGTCTATTACTATTTTCAGGACCAGCAGATGGTCTAATGGCTCTGTCGCTGGACTCCCATGTAGTCGACCGCAGTTTGAGTCCCAGACCTGGTGGCTTAAACTCACACCAGGCGCGTGTGCATGTGTACCCAAGATCCCGAGAGGATAATGGAGGAGAAGGGATTGCGGTGTGGCAATCCCCCTCCTGGGGGGAATGATTTCTCGCTTTCTGTCTCTCTGTCCCTCTGTGACTTTATGGCGAGCTCACACCCCCTATAGTAAAACCCTCTCAAAAAAAAAAAAGTCTATTACCATTTTCAATCATAAATGTTTATTCGCTATATTTATCATAATTAAAAATTCCATTTGCCCCCTTTATTACTTTTTATGGAGGAGACTTTAAACATACATTAAAATATTTGAATCTACCTAACTTGGCCATATACTACTATTTAGTTTGTTCATTGTCATGAATTTATCTCTCTGCTACAGCTGATATAAATATATTTTCTTTTTTTTTTTAAATGCTCTCTGTGTTTAATTAATTTATTGACCAATTTGGAAAGTATTATCATATTTGGTGAATTATGGATATAATATACTTTTCTTCATATTTATATCAGGTTGTTCCTCCAGCATGTATTAAATGGCGACTTCTTCATTCATCACTGTGACTCTTAGCTTTGTTCTGTTCTGTTTGCTATGTCCTAAGGACTCGTAAGTACTGAAATTCATCTCTGGAATCACTCTTTTATTAGAGTCTTTGTCCTGGCTTTGATCCAGCAAAATTCAGTTTTGATGAAGATCACTTTATAATATGTCTTAAAATTTGATTATTACATCCTCCCCCAATCTTCTTTGGTATTATTGTGTATTTATTTTTCCTTATTAATTTTGCTTATAATTTATCACATTCTAGGGTATCCTAGCAGGAATATAATTGTTATTATATTAATCTCTTTTTTTGTTTTATGGACTAATGTTACCAATATGACTCTAAACTTTCTAAATCAGGAGCAGTGGATGTAATTGCTTATTTAGGTATTTCTTTATTTTTCCCATGTAATTTTATAATTTTTATTTCACTAGATATTGTATTTATCACAATGTGTAAACTCTCAAGTATTTTATTTTTTTCAGCATTAGAATAACACCATTTTTTCCTCATCTTTACTAACTTTATATTGTTGATATGTATTTTCTATTTACACATTGTATCATCTGCAAAAAAGTGTATTTCTGTTTTTACTTTTTCTATATTTATTCTCTATTCCTTTTTCATCCTGTCCTATAATAGCCTCTCCTGTTACCTTCAATAGGATTTGCCAAGAGGGGCATCTTATACTTCTGTGTTTACAAAGTATTTATAAAGTGAAGCCTCTAAACTATGCTATCTACTAGGGTAGCTAAAATCAAATGTAAATAAGTTAAAAATAAAATTAAAAATTCCAGTCCTTCAGTCACAGCAGCCCCTGTAAGTGCTCAGTCGCCACAAGTGTCCAGTGGCTAATTTTTTAAGAATTATTTTATTTAACTTTATTTATTTTATTTATTTTTATTCATTTATTTTTTTATTTGATCAGATAGGGACAGAGCGAGAGTGGGAGAGACAGAGAAAGAGAGGGAAAGTGTGAAAGCAAGCTGCCAGGTCTGGGACTTGAACCACAGTTGGCCATGTGGGAGTCCAGTGCCCTTAACCATCACGCCACCTGTGGGTCCCGCTACCAACTAATTCTACTAGCTGTCTAACTGTCCTGAACAGCCTAGATAGAGATAGTTTTGTCATTGCAGAAGGTCCTAATGGATGACACTGTTCAAGGAGTTCTACATTAAGAATAATGTTGGGGGACCAGCAGGTGGCATGGTAGTTAAGGTACTGGACTCCCTCATGGCTAACAGTGGTTCGAGTCTCAGACCTGAAGGCTTGAAAATCACACTGGGCATGTTTGCATGTGTACCCAACACCACAGGAATTCTGTCTCCCCTTCACTCTTCAGCCATTTGTGGAATGGGATCTTGTCACTGTTGACAATTTATATCATAGAGTAAGGGTCTATTACTATTTTCAGGACCAGCAGATGGTCTAATGGCTCTGTCGCTGGACTCCCATGTAGTCGACCGCAGTTTGAGTCCCAGACCTGGTGGCTTAAACTCACACCAGGCGCGTGTGCATGTGTACCCAAGATCCCGAGAGGATAATGGAGGAGAAGGGATTGGGGTGTGGCCATCCCCCTCCTTGGGGGAATGATTTCTCGCTTTCTGTCTCTCTGTCCCTCTGTGCCTTTCTGGCGAGCTCACACGCCCTATAGTAAAAACCTCTCAAAAAAAAAAAAAGTCTATTACCATTTTCAATCATAAATGTTTATTCGCTATATTTATCATAATTAAAAATTCCATTTGCCCCCTTTATTACTTTTTATGGAGGAGACTTTAAACATACATTAAAATATTTGAATCTACCTAACTTGGCCATATACTACTATTTAGTTTGTTCATTGTCATGAATTTATCTCTCTGCTACAGCTGATATAAATATATTTTCTTTTTTTTTTTAAATGCTCTCTGTGTTTAATTAATTTATTGACCAATTTGGAAAGTATTATCATATTTGGTGAATTATGGATATAATATACTTTTCTTCATATTTATATCAGGTTGTTCCTCCAGCATGTATTAAATGGCGACTTCTTCATTCATCACTGTGACTCTTAGCTTTGTTCTGTTCTGTTTGCTATGTCCTAAGGACTCGTAAGTACTGAAATTCATCTCTGGAATCACTCTTTTATTAGAGTCTTTGTCCTGGCTTTGATCCAGCAAAATTCAGTTTTGATGAAGATCACTTTATAATATGTCTTAAAATTTGATTATTACATCCTCCCCCAATCTTCTTTGGTATTATTGTGTATTTATTTTTCCTTATTAATTTTGCTTATAATTTATCACATTCTAGGGTATCCTAGCAGGAATATAATTGTTATTATATTAATCTCTTTTTTTGTTTTATGGACTAATGTTACCAATATGACTCTAAACTTTCTAAATCAGGAGCAGTGGATGTAATTGCTTATTTAGGTATTTCTTTATTTTTCCCATGTAATTTTATAATTTTTATTTCACTAGATATTGTATTTATCACAATGTGTAAACTCTCAAGTATTTTATTTTTTTCAGCATTAGAATAACACCATTTTTTCCTCATCTTTACTAACTTTATATTGTTGATATGTATTTTCTATTTACACATTGTATCATCTGCAAAAAAGTGTATTTCTGTTTTTACTTTTTCTATATTTATTCTCTATTCCTTTTTCATCCTGTCCTATAATAGCCTCTCCTGTTACCTTCAATAGGATTTGCCAAGAGGGGCATCTTATACTTCTGTGTTTACAAAGTATTTATAAAGTGAAGCCTCTAAACTATGCTATCTACTAGGGTAGCTAAAATCAAATGTAAATAAGTTAAAAATAAAATTAAAAGTTCCAGTCCTTCAGTCACAGCAGCCCCTGTAAGTGCTCAGTCGCCACACATGTCCAGTGGCTAATTTTTTAAGAATTATTTTATTTAACTTTATTTATTTTATTTATTTTTATTCATTTATTTTTTTATTTGATCAGAGAGGGACAGAGGGAGAGAGGGAGAGACAGAGAAAGAGAGGGAAAGTGTGAAAGCAAGCTGCCAGGTCTGGGACTTGAACCACAGTTGGCCATGTGGGAGTCCAGTGCCCTTAACCATCACGCCACCTGTGGGTCCCGCTACCAACTAATTCTACTAGCTGTCTAACTGTCCTGAACAGCCTAGATAGAGATAGTTTTGTCATTGCAGAAGGTCCTAATGGATGACACTGTTCAAGGAGTTCTACATTAAGAATAATGTTGGGGGACCAGCAGGTGGCATGGTAGTTAAGGTACTGGACTCCCTCATGGCTAACAGTGGTTCGAGTCTCAGACCTGAAGGCTTGAAAATCACACTGGGCATGTTTGCATGTGTACCCAACACCACAGGAAAAGGGATTGCAGTGTGGCCATCCTTCTTGGAGGGTGATTTCTCACTTTCCCTCTCACTGGCTCTCTCTCTAGCAATTGCATGTGCCCTATGGCAAAAACCTTAATTTAAAAAAAAAAAAAAAGTTGAAGCTCAGATCTAAATCTGAATCTAACTCTATAATCTTTTTTCTGTTAATATCTTAAGGAATAAATCTCTTTCCATTTTAAAGCCATCTTATAAAGAATTAATATTGAATGTTATGGCCTTCTCAGCATCCACCAAATAATTCTTATGCTGTATTTAAAATACTTTTTCTAAGTTTGGAACGATCCTAATAATTTTACCCTTGTAGTGCTAGCTTTCACTTTGTACGAGAGCTTAGATTGTCTTGAAACATTTCCTGTACGTAGGATATTATATGATTTGTTAGACTATATTTGTGAATAAGATAGGACTGACTGCCATTCTTTCTCAGTGTTGTTCTGATTAAGATTTTAGATCAAACTCTTATTTACTTTCTAATATGAAGTATGTTATGTACACTCTTGTCTGTATTTTGAACCCATGTATGTATCTGGTGTTGAAAACTTTGGAGATGGTTTGAGAATCCAAAAGGGTTCCTTTGAAAGTGACTGGAGGGAACAGAACATTCCCTGACAGTTTCTCTGATGTGTGTCTATTTGTGTTTTCAATTTTTCATTCAACATTATTGATTAGATAGCATTGCTGAATATGAACCCTGTGAAACACTAGGCACAGTGCTAGAGGACAAGACGAACATGATATTGCCCTTCCGAATTGTCACAGCCTCTCTCCACTGGATTCTTCAAGGCTCCTCCCACCCCTTACTTTCCGCCCACTGCACTCCCTAACATGGATCGCACCAGGTCATTCTTCTCATTGTGGACCCCTTTAGATCCCAAATACCTTGACCTCATAGACTGTCCCCAGTGCCAAAGTTTCCTACAGAAAATGCCCTTTTCCTCTTCACCTGTCATCTCAAAGACCCGCCCAAAGTTTGTGTCTTTGTCGTTGAGAGATTTCCTCCTGCTCTCATCTTACTTTTTTCCGTGAGTCATACCTGTTGACAAATAATTATTTATAGCCTTGTATATCATCTAATTATCTCCTATATTATTATGAACATCTTACAAGTTAAATATCTCTGGGGATAGGTGTGGAGGGAGATTTCAGGTCTTCTGTTTCTTTTATTTAGCAGAGTCCAGTTTATAGGGCTAAGAATGTGGCAGACCTTAAGAAATGTTTATTAAATAAGTGTGTTGACAAATCAGTGATTCTCACTTCATTACTAGGTAAAGCCCAGTAGTCAAGGGCAGGTTTGTCAGCTTTAGTAAACTCATATAAACTCTTTGGAAAGAAAGGCAAATGAGTTTCTGCAAAGGACCATGGTGGTCTCTCAAGTATGTTAATTCAGCCATCCGTTCCCATTCGGTCAACAGTAATTACTGAGTACCTTCCATGTGCTTGTTGTGGAAGATACAGACAACAAAGCAAACTCGGCCCCTGGTTTCATGATGTTCACAGTCTAGCAGGGGAGATGGGTATTAAACAAGCAAACAAACAAGTAAATATACATAATTACAAATGGTGCTAAAAAGAAAAGAGAATTACATGGACCATTAAAAGTTAGTCTAGGCCTCAAGTAGGGCATCTGTCCGATTCAGAAGGGACATTTAAGCTGAAGGACGAGTCATTAGCCAAAAGAAGCCAATCTATAGCATATACAAAGGCCGAAGGTATATAAGAGCTTAGTGGGTTCTAGAAGCAACCAAAGGCCAGTGTGTGTTGAACACAGTAATAGAGAGGGTGGTATAGGATGGATGAGATAGGCCCTGATTCTAGGAGTTCTTAGGCCCAGGTTTGGGTAGTTGGGTTTTAAGTAGGTGTTATGCAATCTGATATACATTTTCAGAGATGTTTTTCTAAACCAGTGTGTGTGCCTAGAATTGCTTTAAGCAACATACATAAATTATTTAATTTTATACCGAAAGCATCTACATGACATAGGCACATTTAATATGCCCATTTCCCAGTGGAGGAAACCAAGACCTAGAGATGAAAAGCACGTACGCTAGAATTACACAGAAGAGTATGTTCATGAAGGGGTCACGGTATAGCTAGGTTGTCTTATGCCTTCACAGCCAGAGTCCTGACCACTGCCTGACTTTACTGAAAGACCACGTGGCCACTGTGTGGCTGGTAGACTTGGGCAAGTGTAGGACCAGGTAGATCCATTACGAGGTGCTTCAGTGTGGACCAGGGAATGCTACCTCACTGGAGAGAAATGGGTATTCTAGGGCAGACTGAGGCAGGAAGAGGAAGTGGGAGAAACATGTGGGAGTCAACATGATTTACTTAGACTACTAAAAGACTTTGAAGTCTAATTCTCTTTTTTTTTTTTTTGGAGATTTTTTTTTGCTATAGGGAGCGTGCACTCGCCAGACAGACAGAGAGAGACAGAGAGACAGAAAGCGAGAAATCACCCCCCAGAGGGGATGGTCACGCCGCAATCCATTCTCCTCTCGGGATCTTGGGCACACACGCATACGCACCCAGCGTGAGTTTTAAGCCACCAGGTCCGGGACGTGAACCGTGGTCGACTACATGGGAGTCCAGCGACATAGCCATTACGCTAACTGCTGGTTCCCTTGAAGTCTAATTTTTAAAGAATTTAGAACAGAAACAAGCTAAAAGCACACAGTATGAGAAAGGAAATAAAAATCGGATCAGAAATGAAATAAAAGTTGGACTAATCAGACAAGCTTTTCATTTTAATTAATATAATAGAAAAATACTGAAGGAGAAAGGAAATGTAATAATTATCATGAAACAAACTGGTCATTTGTACAGAATATTTATAACTCCGTTCTGAATTAGCTAATGAAGCTGAGGCAGATACTGAGATAGCATGAGATAATGAAATTGGTCAACAATTTATTGTCATTAAATCTGATAATGAGACCCATTGCCCTCTGTGTGGCTGACCCTTTTCCTTTCTTCCCTTCGTTGTCTGTTTGAAGTCTGACCAGTCTTTATGATCCTGTTTAAATCCCTTCCATGACAGAAAAATCAAACCATCAAATGAATACCTACTTATTGCCCAAATCAACAATTAGCTGCAGTTAAAAATGACCTTGCACTGGGGCCAGCAGGTGGCATGGTGGTTAAGGGTGCTGGCCTCCCACATGGCCAACCAGGGCTCAAGTCCTAGACCCAGCCATGGACCTGGCACCTTGCTTTCTCACTTTCCCTCTCTCTCTCACTCTGTCCCTCTCTGGTCAAATTAAACAAAATAAATAAATGAAGTTAAGTGAAATAATTATTAAATAAATAAATAAAATAAACAATGACCTTGCATCAGTAAGGCCAAGGTTAAATTGTGTTCAGCTTTCTCTGTTGGTGAGAGCAGGAATCAATCTGCTTTAGAAATGTTTTTACCACAACAGACACATTTTTTAAAAGCAAGTTTTGGCACTTGAAGGCATACAAAATCAGTTATCTAGAAACTTCTGTCATGTGGATCATCAATAGGGCTGAATAAAGTTAGCATGAAGCATCTGTTGGCAAATATAAGTTGTAAGCTTTTAGGTAAAGACTTTAGATTAGCTGCCATGCTAACTACGAACTTCCAGCCTCTTGAGAAGAGGCACATGACACAGATTAGAAGTAAATTGTCAGGGCTAGCAGATGGTTAAGGCACTGGACTCCCACGTGACCAACCGTGGTTTGAGTCCCAGACCCAGTGGCTTCAAGCTCATGCCGGGTGCATGTGTGCACATACCCAAAATCTCAAGAGGAGAATGGAGCAGAAAGGACTGTGATGTGGCCATCCCTCTGGGGGATGATTTCTCACTTTCTCTCTCTGTCTCTCTGTCTCCAGCAAGCACACATGCCCTGCAGCAAAAGAAAAAAATAAACTTGCAAAACAAAACAAAACAAAACAAACGAAAAAGAAGGAAATTGCTGTCAGGTTCTCACGCTGAGCCAGGAGGAAACCTGTTGCCAGTGCCTAGGTAGGACACCCGTGTCTAGCCTACATGTGTGCTCCAGAAGCTCCTGTCTTGGAGGGGCCATATGAGGACCGCAGAACTGGCAATGCAGCTGCTGTTCCCCATCTCATGCCCATCTTCTCCAGGCTTCTTCCATTCTGGGAGAAGTCTCCCCACCTGTGGGAAACTTCACACTTGGCACAGGGCTCACTACCAGCCTATGGGGTCTCCCTTAGAGAGTGAGTGGCCCTTTTAAATTGTGCCGAGGAGTTGGGAAATTTGCGGAGTGAGAGCAGAAGGTGAGAAGAGAAGTTGGGCAAACTTCTCTAGCTGTGTGCATCGGGCATTGGCAGATTACGACAAGCTTTAGGAGAGCAGTCTTGCTTTTTTGTACAGCAAATGCGGGCCACTGCAGTTTCCTTTTCCATCTAGAGCCATGTGGAAGGAGGGAAAGTAAGGTAAAAGGAAGGAAGAAGACAGGATGCAGAGAGGATGGATAACAGGAAGCTAACACTGAGCCATTCCGTCATTCAGTCATGTGCACGCGCCTGCCTTCAGTGGCACTAAGGCAGGACACAGCTGGATCCAGAGGCCTGCCATGACTACAGCACAGTCTGGAGGTGCTGTCTTTGGGTAGTCAGCCACATGTTCACAGATGCAACGTCCTGCCATAGTACTGCACACATATTTGGTACTTGGCAAGCCCTGGCCATCACTGCCCTACCATCCCTGTCTTCATTACGAGATGTTTATGCATCTTGGAATCCCTGGGCTGGCACCATGTCTGGTGGGAAAGTCAGGCTCCATGAATATAAGATGACTGATTGGCCAGCTGAGTGAGTACATTTTTGAGTGCCTACTCAGGCATGCTCAAAGTGGCTCACAGAAAACTTCCAAGATTGACATTTGTTTAAGATGAGACAAAAAAGTGTAAAATGGAGCAAATTGAAAAGTCAATACAGAGGTGCATTTTCTAAGTGCTAAGTGGATGAAAACTGAAGAAATTGGGGGGAGGGGAAATCCTATGACGTAGCAGGATGAACCTGACATGTATTAATCTATGGGGTCGTTAGAAAAGTCATGACATATTTTGCTATGCAAAAATGCATCATGACTTTTCCGATGACCCAATAGAATGTGATCAGGCTCAGAATTTTAAAAGAAGTCCTACCCCCTTAGCTCTTTGGCGGTGAGAGCTGGGAAAATAAGCCCCTCCTTCTTAAGGCATGAGTTACAGACGCCCTCTTTCAGTTGCATGCTGGTAAAGGTTGACCAACCAGCTCTCCAGGGAAAAAATACCTGTATGAGTGCATACATACGTTTACTATAAATTGTACTTCTATTAAGGATGGGTAGCACCCAATTCACAAATAATAACAAGTATCCAATACTCTTCATTGTAAATTCTGTGTAGGCACTGATGCTCACAGAGCACTTTCATTGATTTTTGTTGCACTCGTGTAGCTATAGCTAGCCTGTGATTGCAATTTAGCCATGATTTGACAAGTAGAATTTCATCCCAACCCACTAACCCTTTTCCAATAAATTTATTGCCATTAAATCTGATATGTGAGCCACTAAGCAATTTTTCACCTTTGTACATGTTACTTTCCTTAAGCCTCTTTCAGCTTCAGCACTGACTATGTCAGAACTTCACTCATCCACCAATGTCCTGAGCACCATTTTTTTGCAGGATTATATAATCATTTTCAAGTACTGGAAGAGTACTTTCCTCCTTTTTTATGTTATTCACAATATAATGACTCTAGACACGACTTCTAAATTTAATCTGCATTGTTGACATTTCCTCCATCACTTTCTTAAGTCTAGATAATCAACAAATCAAGAAGTCAAGTCCTGATTTGCAATGTTGGCCAATTTCCAAAGTGTAAATATACCCATCTGGGCCATCCTTGGATGTGGAATTGGAGAGAGATGTACAGTAGCATACCACTATGCAGTACTTCTATCCTAAGAGTACTGTAAATATCTTAAGAGCATATATAATAATACAGTAGTCATAGGTGATAGACTTTTTAAAAATCCTAAGTTAATTACAAGTTTTTTATTTTACATTTTAATAGTGGCTAATGTAATGAACGGCTCACTAAGCTCCTGAGAGTGTAGTTATTTGGAGCTAACTCCAAACACAGGCAATTCCCCCATCCCTAATGACGGCGAGTCTTTCTTTGGATAGAGAGCCTTATACCGTCCTCACTTAGCCCCTCCCAGACATGCAAGGTCTTAGTTGCCTAGCAGGAAGCCCACACACAGGCTCATTTCTTACCTGAGTCTGATACTAAGCATGCTATGGAGGGTTTGACGTGAGTCTTACCTGAGCCTCATTATTCACCCTAATCATGATAGTTAATGTGTATTCTGATAACTTAGCATTGCACATTTATTTTATAAGAAGGAGGAAAAAACAAGAAAGAAGGATCATGTGTGGCTGTAACAGGGGATAGTTATAGACAGATCACATGGGCAGTTGTCCAATTAATTACCCTAAAATAGTCTTCAAAAGCTCCCTCCTGACCTGCCTTCTAAAAGGAACCCAAACCTGCCTGACAGGTTGGAGAAGTCTGTGACCTTTATCCTCAACTAAGCCCCAAGAACAAAGAAACACAATTCCTAATTGCAAAAGCACAACCTTTTATCAGCAAAGCAAGTGTTTATTGAGAAATCTGACAAAAACAAGCTCCTTCTAGCTCCACCCTAGGCTTTATTTTCCCTTCTTAAGCAATATCCCTTTTACCCAGATGTGGAAAAACTGCCAAGAGGGAGGCGGGAATAACCTGTCTACACCACTCCTCCTCCCAGGGCTGACTCATGGCAGTTCATTTTTGCTCTGGTTGGTAAATAGCTGATCTCCAACCCACTCACCCTTTCGCCATAGTCCCCTCCCTGAGGTGTAGGCAACCGGTGTCTCCTGGCCTTGCTGGACCTCCCACAACCCAGCGCAGCAGGTGATTCCATACCCTGACCATGCCTGATGGTGCCCTCATTCATTACTGTGATCCTCACCCTGCCTCATCCTCCCACTCATAGGCTTGAGTCACTTACCACCCTGTGCACTTAGCCTCCACCTGTAGACCAAACCAGGGAGTGCAGGCCCACCTCATGACTATGGAAACCATCTTGGTTTTTGTTGTTTTTCCTTTCTCTTTCTTTCTTTCTTTCTTTCTTTTTCTTTCTTTCTTTCTTTCTTTCTTTCTTTCTCTCATGAGACAGACACATACACACACACACAAACACACACATCCCCAACAGGGTCTTCATGCCACAGTCCATACCCAGTCTTAGCTGACTGGGACCTCAACACCTGGTGTGCTCAGACCCTGGATATGAACCCAGGACTCTTCCCATGTGGGTCCAGTCGTGCTATCAGTATACCACTGACTGCCTCCCCCATGATATTTTTTATTTTATTTTTGTTTTTATTATTTTTTGGAGAAATTTTTGCTATAGGATACGTGCACTTGCCAGAGAGACAGAAAGCAAGAAATCACTTCCCAGGGAAGGATGGCCAAGCTGCAAACCCTTTTCTTCTGTCTCCTCTTGGGATCTTGGGCACGCACGCACAGGCGCCCAGCATGAGTTTCAAGCCTCCAGGTCTGAAACTTGACCTGTGGTCAACTATGTGGGAGTCCAGTGACGTAACCATTATGCCATCTGCTGGTCCCAACTAAATGATTTTTAACAGAGGCACTAATGCAATCAAATGAGGAAATAAAGACTTTTCAACTAGTATTACTAAAAGCTAAATTGAAAAATGAATACCAATCCACAACTGTAAAGCTTTCAGAAAACCTTATAATCTTGGAGCAGGTAAAGATTTCTTAGCAAAGTAGAATTAATCATAGCAGAAAAGTTATATACAGATTACACATAACCAACAAACGTAATCCTAAGTAATTATACAAGAGAAATAAAAACAGCCTGCCCACAAGAACTTAATATAATAATTGTTAATAGTTGCTTTATTCACAGTAGCCAAAAACTGGAAACAGCTCAGGTTTCCAACAAGGAAAAGGATAAACAAACTTGTATGTTCGTACAATGGACTATTATTCAGCAATAAAAAGGAAAAACCTACTGATTATGCGAAAGCCTGGAAGAACCCCCAGTATGCTGAGTAAACGAAGGCAGACATAAGAGTACACACTGTATGGTCCCGTTTGTACAAACTCTGTAAAAGTCAAGGCTAACCTCTGACAACAGAAAGAACAGTGGCTCCTTCAGACAGAGTTCCTTCAGACTGCCTAGTAAGGAGCAACAGAAAACTTCCTGACCTGACAGAAATGGTCAATAACTTACAGGAGCACGTCACTGTTATACACATTAGCTGAAACTGATTGAACTAATAAGATCAGACCACATCTCAATTAAAAAAAAAACAAAAACTAATGTACAGAAAAGAGATTTTGTGGCCAAAGTCAAACTAATACCAACCATCTATAATTTAATAGAGCCTTATCATCTGCTATTTTTAAATATTTTATTTTGGGCCAGCAGGTGACGTGGTGGCAAAGGCGCTAGACTCCCACATGGGTGACACAGTTCAAGTCCCAGACCTGGCAGCTTGCTTTCTCACTCCTCCCTCCTCAATATCGTCTGTCTTTCTCTCTCTGGTAAGCCCATGTGCCCAAGAGTAAATTTTAAAAAATAAGTAAATAAGAATAAATAAATAAATCTTTAATTTATATTACACTAAACTTCAGGGCAAATACGTGCTCTGACAAGTTAAACTCTGTGACGTGCCAGAGCCACTCGATCTGGGTCCATGACTCAGTCAAAGTTCCTGTGTGTAGCATGGAGAGTAACTGCCGCAGTTTCTTTTCTTTCTTTCTTTCTTTCTTTCTTTCTTTCTTTCTTTCTTTCTTTCTCTCATGAGACAGACACATACACACACACACAAACACACACATCCCCAACAGGGTCTTCATGCCACAGTCCATACCCAGTCTTAGCTGACTGGGACCTCAACACCTGGTGTGCTCAGACCCTGGATATGAACCCAGGACTCTTCCCATGTGGGTCCAGTCGTGCTATCAGTATACCACTGACTGCCTCCCCCATGATATTTTTTATTTTATTTTTGTTTTTATTATTTTTTGGAGAAATTTTTGCTATAGGATACGTGCACTTGCCAGAGAGACAGAAAGCAAAAAATCACACACACACACACACACACACACACACACACACCCGGGGACATGGCCATGGTGCAATCTCTCCTCCTCCCTTTTCCTCCCAGGATTTTGGGCACGCACACACATGTGCCTGGCATGAGTTTTAAGCTGCCAGGACTCAAACCACAGTCGACTACATGGGAGTCTAACAATATAACCATTATGCCACCCTTTGGTCCCACCACCATTTTTTTTAAGAATTATTTTATTAAACTTTATTTGTTTGTTTATTTAAGTTTGACCAGAGAGGGACAGAGAAGAGTGAGAAAGCAAGCCACCAGGTCCAGTACTCAAACGCAGTGTGAGTCCATCGACCCTAACCACTATGCAACTTGCCAACCTCTCCTCCATGTTGTTCTTAATAGAGAACTTAGCAGATTAGAATCAAGCAAGGGTCTCCAGACTCCAAGACCCCTTCTTTGATGTGTCTCCACCCATTCCCTGGTGGCTTCACTCATTCATCCCTACATTCCTGTTCCCTAAAGCAGGCCCCAGTGTGCTCTCCTGTGCCCTGGAAGGCCTGCCTGTCCCATGCTTTCCTAACTTTCTACACTTAAGTCCTCTCAGTACTGACCCTCTGCCCAGCTAGGCATTATCACACCAGTGTCTGGCTTCTCCTCAGCTGTTGCCTTCCCGGGCCCCACCTCACTCCTTACCTACTTCCTGACTCTTACTCTGCTGCCATCAGCAACCAGCCACAGTGCCTCACTTGCCCTCTGGGACTTTTTCACATCTGCTGTGGGTTTTAATTGTAAGCCAGCATCTGAACCCAGCCACTGCTGGAAATCCCCCATTTTCCCTATTCTGGCTACAGCCTTGGTCCTCATAGACTGGAGGATACTCATTTACATTGGGGTTGTCTATCCATATGGCCAAAGTTGTAAAAGAGATGGAACCCATTTTTCCAAAAAGGAAAGGTTCTACAAAGGAGCTAAGTGTGATCAATATCTAATCACAGACTCACAATAAAATCACTGTTCCACTAACATGAAAGATTTTCTACTTAGCTTTGGGTTGTGAAATTACTACTATAGTTGAGTAATGATTAAATCATGGGGGTTTTTTTCCTTCTTATTTTCCTTTTTGCTTCTTCAAAAATATTGTTCACAGATGTTTAAGAATTTATATGAAAAGCAAATTCTAATAAAAGGTTCATTACTTATTTATCCTCATTCATTAACTCTTTTTAAAAATAATGTGCATATTTAGGGCAGGAATGTTTTCCAGTTTCATTTCATGAGATAAATGAGTTGAGAAAGAAAGAGTATAAATAGATATGGATGTCATTTTATCTAATTGAAGATGAATGCTGAACTTTGGGAACTGTGGTGGAATTGAGTCCAACTTGCCTTGAAAGAGATTTATGATTATGGGGTATGATGCTTTGTCTCCCAAGGGTTCTGCTGGTGACCATTAACCCATTCAGCTTGATGCTGTCTTTCTGCATTCAGGACAGAAAAGTTGCAAAGTGGATGGGTTAAGGAAAAAAAGGCTGTTTGGCAAGTTAGCAAAACAAAACTAAAGAACTGTTTATCTAGGCATGTGGAATTTAAAATAGTTTAACAGTATAAGAGGCACATTCTAGCATGTGTTCGTTATGCCAGCTGGTCGACCCTTGGGCATTTGTGATTTTCTGTTTATCTCAATATTTTCCAGAATGTGTTAAAATGGGAAGAATTATTGATACTAGTAGTTCTAGAAGAGTTGGTTTTAGACAGCATCACTGAAGCCAGGAATAGCCATTGTCTTTGAGCTTGTTTTCTCCCATGACCTCTGAAAGCCCATTCCCAGAAAACCAGTTGCTGAGGTCTGCCTTATTACAGATATGGGATCCCAGCGAGAAAGGAGGGGTCTGCTGTAGCTGTGATACTGGACGATGCATCCTTGGTGGAATATTGCAAGGCACAGTTTAACAAATTAAAAGTGTACTCAGTGGAATGGTTGTTTATGGTTGTACTATCCACAGAGGGATAGTCTTCTGACTTGAAGAATAAAGTGCATCGAACCTCTAGGTCAAGTGCTGAATTCCTTCTGCAGGTGGAAATGCTGCACCTCCCGGAAAAGGGCAGCTTTCATGTTTGAGATGACCTTGCCTGTCTGAAACTTTCCCGGAATCTCTTATCATTAGCTCCCCACCCAAAGGATGAAAAACACCATCTGACTTACAGTTTTCCCATCTCTTATTTGAGTTTGCAACTTTCTTGGATAACAGATGGCCAGAAAATGTGTAAGCCCAAATAAAAGCAAAGCATAGGCCTCACTGTTTCATCACTGGTTATCAGTTGCTTTTTAAAATTAAAATTATGTAAATGATCTCTTGGCTTTAAGTGGGAGAATCAGAAATGAAGGAAACAACCCCAGCATTTGAAAGTATTTTAGTTTGCGTTGTGTGTAGGGTGTAGGGTTGCATCGAACCTCTAGGTCAAGTGCTGAATTCCTTCTGCAGGTGGAAATGCTGCACCTCCCGGAAAAGGGCAGCTTTCATGTTTGAGATGACCTTGCCTGTCTGAAACTTTCCCGGAATCTCTTATCATTAGCTCCCCACCCAAAGGATGAAAAACACCATCTGACTTACAGTTTTCCCATCTCTTATTTGAGTTTGCAACTTTCTTGGATAACAGATGGCCAGAAAATGTGTAAGCCCAAATAAAAGCAAAGCATAGGCCTCACTGTTTCATCACTGGTTATCAGTTGCTTTTTAAAATTAAAATTATGTAAATGATCTCTTGGCTTTAAGTGGGAGAATCAGAAATGAAGGAAACAACCCCAGCATTTGAAAGTATTTTAGTTTGCGTTGTTGTGTAGGGTGTAGGGGTTTTTTTTTTTTTTGGTTTTGTTTTGTTTTAAAAGCTTTTAATGTTTCCTTTTAAAGAGAAAGAAAAGAAGAGGCATTTTGGAAGAAACGTTTACAAGTTGCTCATTCACGAAGCTCGCGGAGTCTCACTGACAGCCAGCCTAGAATCAGAATATTAGAGCTGGCAGAGACCTTAGAGGTCATTGTTTTAATTGATGGAAAGAGGGAGGCAAAGATTCTGGAGTAAGAGCCCAGAGGAAGACCCTGGCCTCTCTCGGTCTGGCATCGTTCTGACCTCAAGGAGTTAAAAGTCTGGGCCTGGGCGTGATCAGCCAGATGGTCTTTAACAGTAACATGGTTCATACTGTTTAGATTATCCTGTTGCAAGTACGGTGCCTCGTTTACCTTTTATGGAATAAAGTGTGGAAAATTGACCACAGATGTAAGTAACCAAGAATGACGGGGAAGCTGTTGTTACCAGGCCTCTCCTTTTCTTTCCAGCACGCCTGATCCTGCAGATAAAAATAAAGAGAAAAACGCGAGACAGGCTGAGAACTACTGATAGCTTGCCTCACCGCCATAGCTCAGGACTGAGCACCGTTAGCACTCGGTCCCACCTTTCCAGAAATCCAGGCTTGGACTCTGGGCTAGTGTGCAGGCTCTTCTCTGGTTCTGATTTTCCGAGTGCCTCCAGTTAAAAGATCGAACCACGTCAGCAGCTTTCCCATCCTGTTTTCAGAGGCTGGGGGTAAGGTCACGTGCACTGACACAGAGGCTTCACAGCCCCTGTTCCCGGACTGGGAGGTGTGAGGCATTCTGCAGTCCGGAGAGCAGGGCTGCATCCTGCCTTCCCATTGCCCTGACTGCTGTCTCAGCTGTGGGGTGGGCAGGGTTAATTAGAACTCGGCGCTGGGTGTTCCTGAGAACAAATTTCTGAGCTTTACAAGAGTCAAGTGCCCAGAACGGCCCAGCTTGTTGAGACAGGCCTGTGCTTTTCTTTACCACATGCTCTTTAGGATGATGGAGGCATAAATGCCTTTTTAAACCCTCAGAGGAGTATCTTCCACCCAGCCATAAACTAGGCTTTATGACGTCCCTCCAGTTCACTCATTTCCCCTCATACTCCCTGCGTCTGCCCATGGTGGCCACGGCCCTGCTGCCTGTGGCTCCTTGTCCTTCTCTGTGGCACTTACTGTCCTCTTCTGTGGCTGTAACCATGACCAGATGACCCGTGTCTGTCTGCAGGCCTGTGGGGATGGTCAGGGTCAGAATTTCCTCCTCGGATAACACTGTTCCACAGGCTCCCAGGCTCTGGAAATGGGCATTGTTTCTCAGGATAGACCATTGGGTTGCCTCCTTTTATGTGGGGCCTCACACGACAAGGCCCCACTCCTCTGGTCACATGTATTTTCTCTCCTTTCATTCCCATCTAATTCAGCCCCCCCCCACCTCCTGCCAGGCCCCCTACGAGTCTTTTCCACCAGGCCCTGTCTCTCTGGAGTCCTGGCTCTACTGCCAAGAAGCTTCCCAACATCGGACATCCTTAACCCGTGGCTCGTGTGCTTCCCTGGAAACCTGGGCCTGTCTCTGGGGCCCTGCTTTTCCCATGCTCCCCCAACTCTCCATACCCACTCCCAGTGCACTGGTCCCAAGCACCCTGAAAAGGCCCCTGTGCCTTGAAGCTGAGGTACATAGTCCACCCACTCCCAGTCATTAGTAACCCCTGGGTGCTTAGGCACTTGGTCTCCTTCTTCCCCCATGAGCTGCACAGCCTCCAGCTGACCTGCCCACTGGCTGCAGAGGTCTTCCACCTTCTCGGCTGGCTGCCGAGCCTCTGTACCACGTGACTCAGCTCTACCACCTGAGTCTGCGATCTTCCCCTCCCTGGCTCCAACCTTCCATTTCACTGCCTCCTCTTTTCTGAAAGTCCCATAAAGACTCACTCTTCAACCTCTAGCTCCTGACCCTCCATTTCCCCTCGGTCCCTTCTCCATTCAGCCAATTATCCCAGCCACATTCGTCAGCATCCCCTCCCCCCTCTCCCATCTCCAACCCCTTTTTTAAAATTGTTTTTAAAGAATTTAATTTTAGGGGCTGGCATGTGGCATGGTGGTTAAGAGTGCTGGACTCCCACATGGTCGTTCGCGTCCCAGACGCTTTCTCACTTTCCCTCTCTCTCCCTGTCTCTCTCTGGTCAAATTAAAATAAATGAATTAGTGAATGAAGTTAAAATAATTCTTTTAAAAAATAATTTAATTTTATTATTACTATTTTCTCAATTTGCTATAGGGCACATGCGCTCACCAGAGAAAGAGATGGAAAGTGAGAAAGCAAGCCACCAGGTCTGGGACTTGAACCGCAATGTTCCATGTGGGAGTCAGTTGCTAAACTAGCATACTACCTGCTGGTCCCTCCAACCTTCTTCAAAAAATTGGTTTTCGGGGCCCGCAAGTGGCTGGTTAAGGCACCAGACCCCCATGTAGTGCCCAAAATCCCTAGAGGAAAATGGAGGAGAAGGGATTGTGGCGTGGCCATCTCCCCAGAGGGTGATTTCTTGCTTTCTGTCTCTAGTGAGCACATGCACCCTAATAGCAAAAATCTCTCTCAAAAAAAAAAAAAAAGTTTTGGTTTCCTTGGGGCCAGCAGGGGGTATGGTGGTTAAGGCACTGGACCCCCACATGGGTGGTCATGGTTCAAGGTCCAGACCTGGTGGCATCATCTCTTTCTATCTCTCTCCTGTGAACACACGCATCCTGCGGCAAAAAAAGAAAATAAAAGTTCTCTTTATTCATGATAGAGCACATGTGTGCACACGTACGGAGAGGAGCACCCTCCCCGGGGCTGGTCATGCTGTTGGCCCCCTTCTCTAGTCCTCTGGTCCATTGGATCTTACGCAAGTGCCCAGCGTGTTTCAGGCCAGCCGGGCTTACTATTTGAGCTACGGTCTCCATGTGGGATCTAGCCTCACTACAGAGCTACCCTCCAAGCAGTTTTGTTCTTTCATGACTCAGATTGTGCCATCAGAAGGGATTTTTGCTCCGAGGTCCTTTCAGTGCTGCTGGAGATCATCACTTTAATCTGCCTAAAGGCCGGGTGTGAACCTCGGGGCTTCTAACATTGCCCCAACCCTCACTGCTGCCCTCCCCAGCCCCTCTGCTTCCCTTACTCATCAAAGGTCTGAAAACTCTAGACTGCCACTTGTTCACTGCCACTCATACCCCGGACCAGTCTGGCTCACGCTCCAGTTGAAATGGCTCTGGCAGAGGGTTCCTGGGACCTCCCAATTTCTAGTTCTTTTTTCATCTTATTTGGTCGCTCTTTAGCTGGCTCTAATTTGGCTGTGACGAGTGTTTCTCAAGGTTTCCCTCCTATCTCTGACCACCTGTTCCATTTTCCCCACTGATTCTTCCTTTTCTCGTCTTTTTGAATATGATTACTCCCTGAGGGGGTAAAGTGGTGGCATGGTAGTATAGTGTGATGCTCTGAGGCCGACTCACATGGGAAGGGTCCTGGTTCGTGTCCAGAGACCTCCCTGAGTAAACCGCACAGTATGATCCGGGGCCCGCTGGAGCTGGAGTGTTTCAATATCAAGATAGGGGTGCTGTCTCTCAGTTTCTCTGTCTCTCTCTGTCTCTTTGTCTCACTCATGGAATAAATAAATGTATAAAGTGTTATAAAAAAAAGAATTGCTTCCTTGGTTCCCATCTTTTGCCCCTTCTCCTACTCCAGCCAACATCCTGATCCTATAACTTGGGGAAATGTCTAGAGGGTTGACCATTTCAAAGGCCACTTCTGAAAACATCTCATTCAACCCAGATAGAAAACAAAACAAACACCCCGGACAACAGATAGTGCCTCTCAGTCCAGTCTGAGTTGGAGGTGCGTTTCCCTGGACCAGGAAGTGTTCATTTTGGTGGTGATGGGAAATGCTGGTGTCTGTGGCCCTGGATGGGCAAGCCCATGGAGTTAGAGGAGGGTTTGAGCTGCCATTTGGGGTGTCCAAATTTTCAAAGGCCAGCAGGGCTGATGAAACCTGGAGAACAAATACTGTTTAGAGAGCAGCTACTGTTTCTTTTTCTATTTCAGAATTATTTTATCTAACTTTATTTATTTATTCATTTTAATTTGACCCGAGAGAGACAGAGTGAGGGAGAGAGAGGGAAAGTGAGAAAGCAAGCCGCCAGGTCTGGGACTTGAGCTATGTTTGCCCGTGTGGGAGTCCAGCGCCCTTAACCACCACACCACCTGCCGCCCCACAACTGCTGTTTCAAAAGCTGTGTTGTATAGTGGAAACACTGCAGGGTTTGGAACACTTGTGTTTCAAATCCCATTCTCCTTTTACCACTCATGTGATTTTAATCCCTTTGTGACTTCTTCTGGTTGTATCTCTGTTTTGACGAGTATTCCTAATCCAAAATCCTTTGGAACAGGAGTGTTTGGGATTTTGAATATTTTGAGGATTTGGGAATATCTGCATATGCATAATGAGAGATGTTGGGGTAGGACCCAAGGCTAAGCATGAAACTCATGTTTCATATACTCTGTTCACTTAGACTGGAGCTAAGTTTGTTTTGTGTTTATTTCTCTGTTGTAGCATTTTGACTGTGATACATCTCATGAAGTCAGGTAGGGAATTTTCCACTTGTGGTGTCATGTTCGAACTCAAAAGTTTCAGATTTTGCATTTCAAATGTTCAGATAAGGGGTAATCATCCTGTATTTGCAGAACAAATAATATCTTCTTTTTCTGAAGATTAGGAAGAAATGTATATATTAGGAAGATTTTATTTGCTAGATTTAAATTCAGTATGATGTTTGAGCTGGTAATGTGATATTCCCTTTAACTATAACTCTGAAGAAGCTGCCGCCTCACTCAAAATTACTTATTAACCTCTTTCATGCACTAGGATCAGAGTCGGGAGGGAACATTCATGGAACTGGTTCCTGACCTCGGGCTGTTGAAACCACGTACAACGCGATTAGAACGCGTTCGGTGACAGTCTCTCATCAAGGGCTCAGTGATGTTGGGAAGTAGAGTTCTGGGGACGGAGAGATCAGTGTGGGTCAGTGTAGATGGGACAAGTGGCCTGGGAGGACCTTTGGCTGCCTGGAGTAGAAATGCCCTGTTTCTGTAAAGTGAGTAACGAGTGATAGGGCTTCTGTGAAAGGTAGGGGAGAGAACTAAAATTGATGCCAGAGGCCCCAGGGAGCCACTGAATGTTTTTGAGTGAGAACATGATGAAATGGTATTTTAAGAAGACTCGTGTAGCTTCCTTCCACGTCCAACGTTTTGATTGGGAGGACGAGGGTGGGAAGGGCTTCAGTAGACTGTTGCAGGAACCAAAATCTGAAGAAGTCAGACTGGGAGGGAAAGGGTAGAAATGCAAACTATTTTTAAACAAAAAAGTTATTAAAGATGTTAGTGATAAATTTGATACAGGAGATAAAAGCACACTGAACTAACTCCTGGGGCCAGTTTGTGGTACAGTGGTAACTGGACACTCTGTGGTGCTGGACTCACATTGGAAGGTCCTGAGTTCACATCCCAGCTTTCCTGTACACCTCAGGCATGCCCGCACAAGTCCATGACACAGGCCTGCTGAGGTGGGGGTGGATTATGGCACAAAGGCCCTGTCGGGGCAGGTGAGGTTCACTCTCTCTTTTTCTTCTTATAGAAGAAATAAGTACATTTTTTTTAAGTGACACCAAATTTTCTACGAGGGATACTCTGAAAATGAGAGGGAAACTTTTTTGTGTGGTCAAATACCCATCACATAAAACGTATTGTTTTAGCCAGGTTGAAGTGGTGTGAAGCACATTCCTATTACTGTCCTGCCATCACAGAGAAACTTACAGCAGTGTGGCATTACTGCTGCATCTGAGTGTGTAATCAGTGTGCTCGGATTTTGTGTGTTTTGTTCTTTCAATATTTTCTAGTAGCTTACTGTATTTGGCAGAGTATCAGTCTACGATGATTTGGAAATTGAAGAAAGAAAGTGGTCTTTTCCTTTGAGTAGCTTAAGAAACACTCTCCTAGAAGAATTAGAAAGGCATAGGAGGGGCCAGCAGGTGGCAGGATGGCTAAGGCACTGGACGCCCACAGGTCCGATCATAGTTTGAGTTCCAGACCCAGCCGCTTGAAAATCATTCCAGGTGTGTTTGTGTGTGTGTGTGTGTGTGTGTGTGTGTGT
>NW_006204627.1:375070-389375 GCF_000334495.1 Tupaia belangeri chinensis | reverse complement strand
GGAAGGAAGGAAGGAAGGAAGGAAGGAAGGAAGGAAGGAAGGAAGGAAGGAAGGCAGGCAGGCAGGCAGGCATAGTATCTCTGAAATAGAAGAGACGAGGCGTAGGAGGGCTATCCTCTCCCTGTCTCTGCCAGGCATATTCCTATTCATTCTGCAAAGCTCAATTCCTGGGTCCCCTTCTCTTCCTACCTCATCCTCAACCTCTTGAGGCTTGGCAGAGGTTGATCAGCTTCACATAACTGCTCCATGTGTTTATTGTTTATTTCTTCAGTGAATGAGAGAGACAGGCTATTGATGTTGCAGTCCACCCCCAGCCTTAGCCCAACAGGCTATTGATGTTGCAGTCCACCCCCAGCCTTAGCCTGCCCCAGATCACAGGTCCATGCGTACTTAGTGCACTCAGGGAGGTATCCGGACATGATCCTACAGCCTTTCCATGTAGGCCAGCCTCACAGATGGCTGTTTTTTACTGCTACACTGCTGTCCAGCTCCCTGTGGACACGTATCTATTGCCGCCATCATCACAGAGACATAGAGAGGGAGGGAAAGTGAGAAACCACTCCCCTCCCCCAGTGGTGAAGGTCACACTTTAATCTCTTCTCTTCCAATTCTCCTTTTGGGATTTTGTACATGCACGTGCATGCACCTGATGAGTTTCTCCTGTTGCTGAGTCCAGAACTCCAACCCCACAGTCAGCCATGTAAAATCCAGCCACCTTAGCCATCATAGCATGCTGACCCATGACTTTATTATCCCTGACCCCAAATACCCTTTCGAGGTTGGTATTATTGTCCCCATTTTATAGACGAGGCTCAAGGAGGTTATTTGCCCGAATTAAGGCAGCTAATCAACAGCAGAATTATTTAAGTTTAGACCCAGGACTGGAATCCCCCCTGCCTTGTTCAGTACCATGAGGCTGATGTTCAGAAAAATGTCTATTGGATCAATTCCTGGAAGATTTGGACACCTGAATGCAAATAAAGAGGAGGGAAGAGGCAGTTGTGTGTTAGGGATTGGTCCAGCCTGTTCAAATGAAGATCGAGAAACAATAGGGTTAGGTTAGAATATCCTAGAGTCCAGATGGTTCATGCCTCCAGGAGGACCTAGTGACCCATGAAGGAGGTGTGTGAATAAGAACATGTTTAGTTTGGAGAGCGGGCAGTTTGGGAGATGTGGTCGAGGAGACCACTCGTTTTGATCCCGGAAATACTTTATGAGAAGTAACTCCTTGGGAGTCACTGTTAACTGCCCTAATGCTCTCTTCTCTGTAGACACACAGGGATGAATGGGGAATGAGACCACTCCTTGGTCAGTGGTTCTGCTGATTCTTCCCCAAAACTGTAGTGCAGGAGAGAAGGAGAGGGCCCAACTCTCTTTAGGAAGGAGCCTTTGGTAAAGATACTACCACTCTGCTTACCAGTGAGCTCCGTTATTGCCTGTGGACTCAACCCCTTTTGGGGTTTCCACTTTAGGAGATGGTTAAAACATAATTGAATTAACGAACATTAAGTTGGTCTTAGCTATAATGGGAGCATGAAGTACAAAGGGATTTCAGAAAGTTCATGGAAAAATGCACATTATGAGCAAACCGTACATGGATTTCAAAAGTTTTTGCACCAAAATAAACTCGTACATTAATTAATTGTTCTAGAAACTTTCTGAAATGCCCTCATAGATGTCTAGCCTGACTCACCCATTACTCCCTTTCTTTGAGAATGATGACACCCATAGGCTTAGCCAAAGGGCTAAGGCATGGGTGGCCATGTTTGAACCTCATTTGGATCTTTGACCAAAGACCAGCCAGGCCATGTTACCCACTTGTAGTCAGCCCCACAGCAGCTTTCCAAGGTCTAAACCATGGCCAAGTAGGCCTCTCCTGACTCCATGCTGCCCCTCTACTCATCTCCTGTCATTCTGCTCCTGTGTTCTCTACTCCAGCTCCACTGGCCTCCTCATTACCTACACATGTCCATCCCAAAGCCTTTGTCCTACCTGTTTCCTCTTCCTGAATGTTCCTTCCCTATGTTTGTGCATAAATGGCTCCTTCACTCTCTTCGTCTTGTTCATGGCTGTATCCTCAGCACCTAGAACAATTATTAGCACATTGTATAATATGCACTCTGTTAATACTCATTGGATGAATGAATGACCAGCTACCAGCTTCTCTCTCAGGAATTTGAACGAAGGACACAGTGATTACTATCACACAGTTCTATAGGTCAGAAACCCGAGTGGGCTCAACTGGAGTCTCCATGTGGGTCTCACTAGGCTGAAGTCAAGGTGATGGCTGAGCTCTAGGCTCTAGAGAAGAATCTGTGTCATTTAGTTGTTAGATTATTAACAAATTTCTGTTCCTTGAGGGTATAGGACTAAGGCCCTCATTTCCTTGCTGGTCTTTGGCCAGGGACAGCTCTTACCTCCCAGAAGTCACTCTCAGCTCCTTGCCAGATGGTCCCCTCCATCTCAGAAACAGAGACTGTCCCATGCAGTGAATCCCTTCACACCCCAGTCTCTCTGACTTCCACAGGAGAAAACTCTGCTTTTAAAGGTTTTGTATAACTTAGGGTAGGCTTACCTGGATGATCCTCTTCCAAGTAGCTCAGAATCAAAACTAGTAACTTCCTTATGTCTACAAAAATCCCTTATAGCAGGTAACATAGTCAGGGCAAGGTACCCCATCATATTCACAGTCTTGGGATTTGAGTAGGAAATCTTAAGGGCCCATTTTAGAATTCTGCCTATCATAATATTTATCTTTTTAAAATATCCTTTCATCATTTAGCTTGGGGGTGGTGGGTTCTGTTGCTTACAGCTAAAGAGTGATGACAAGAATCCACAGAGCCCCTGCCTTCTGGGGTGAAGGTAGAGCTGAAGTTATAAACGTTGCCTTCCTGACCTCTACTAAATTGTAGTTCTTTATTTTTCCTCTGGAATAGTAGAGATGTGAAAGATTAGACCATCTGCCAGGCTTCATGTTGCCAACAACAATGAAAATAGCCCCTTGCTTCTAAATTCTCTGGTAGAAAACTTTTTTTTTTAATGCTTTTCTGTGCGAACCATTTCTCTAAGTGAGATCATTGGTGATCTTGAGCCTTTTCCCATGACTTAATTGGTGAGGAGAGGACCGCCCAGCTACATCTCCAGAATATATTTGGAGGTAATTGGCTTAAAGCCTCCAGGCTCTTGTTGAAATGAGTGGTTTTGGATAATCCACACCATGAAGCTGAAAAGCTATTATGTATGTATGTTTTCATCCTGAGGTATTATCAAGAAATTCCATATAGGAGGGAATAAACTATGGTTTGGGAATGAAAAAAAAATTGAAAGAAAAATGCAAGACTTAAACTCTGTTTCCTACAGATGTAAATCAGAGCAAGTTTTAAAGCCTTTTATGACTCAGAGGTCACTGACCAAATCTGCTGAGGGAGGCAGGATGAAACAAAAACGACTGTATTTTTCTGACTTTTTTTCCCTCCTGCTGCTGTTAGCGCTTTCATTTGCTCGATGTAACACAATTTTCCACAATGCTGTAGGGAATTGAAGCTAGGAATTGCTATCCAGTTCACTG
Organism: Tupaia belangeri chinensis; assembly: GCF_000334495.1. Taxonomy (NCBI): domain Eukaryota; kingdom Metazoa; phylum Chordata; class Mammalia; order Scandentia; family Tupaiidae; genus Tupaia; species Tupaia belangeri. The sequence goes on along the minus strand of NW_006204627.1, from coordinate 385,807 downwards.
GCTTGCTTCAAAAAATGTATAGTAATAGTGGAGTGTCAAAAAATAGCATGTGGTAAGTTGGGGGGAGCTGAGGGGAGGGGCTTACTTTGTGGAAAATTGCCAGCAGTCTGAAGGACTGTACGAGATTATAGAGTCAGAGAGACTCAGAGTTGGAAGGGGCCTCACTCCTTAATCAGCCAGGCCAGCCCTTACTTGTTGCATGGGCCAACTCAGGAGCATGGAGCTGAGGCCATCGGCTCTGCTTCGTCTTTGGAGCAATAAGGAGGTGGCAACTATGCTTAGAGATGAAGAGTCCTGGACGCTGGGTAGTGCCTGATGCTGCTGCCATAAAACTGATGAAGCTGGAGCCAACAGGTGGCATGGTGGTTGAGGCACTGGACTCCCACATAGCAGACTGTGGTTTGAGTCCCAGAACTGGTGATTTGCTTTCTCACCTTCCCTCTCTCTCTCTGGTCAAATATAATAATAATAATAAATAGAATCTTTTAAAAAATGAAGCTTCAGGGCCAGCAGATGGCATAGCAGTTACGTCTCTGGACTCCCATGTGACCAACTGTGGTTTGAGTCCTGGACCTGGTGGCTTGAAAATCATGCAAGGCGCATGTGCATGCCTGCCCAAGATCCTAGGAGGAGAATGGAAAAGGGACTGCGGCGTGGTCATCCCCCCTAGGGGGTGATTTCTCATTTTCGTTCTCACTGTCTCTCTCTCTCTCTCCCCAGCAAGTGCATGCACTCTAAGGCAAAAACCTCTTAAAAAGAAAACAACTGATGGGGCTTATTAACTTTTTTTCATGATAGGGAACACACGTGCATGTGTCTGAGAGAACATTTAAGAGGCAAGAGAAAGACAAAGACTTGCACCACTGATGAGGTTTCATTGCATCAGGACTCCCTTCCCCAGCCCTCCAGCTTGTCAAGATCTGAGGTGCTCATGCATACCCAGTGTGTTTCAGTCAGCCAAGCCAAGCTGGGAGGAATAAACTATGGTTTGGGAGTAAAAAAATAATAATTAAAAGAAAAATGTGAGACTTCAACTGTGTTCTCTACAAATGTAAATCAGAGCAACTTTTAAAGCCTAGGGATCCAAACCCATGTTGGCCATGTGTCTTCCAGCCTCTGCAGTTCAGTATTTGACTGCTTATACCACTGAGGATGGGCCCTAGCCCTTTTTGAGCCTCAGAGTTAGATGATGATCACAGGATCTACCTAGCAGGATTGTCACAGAATTAAATGGGGTGCAAACTTTGGGAGCCATTAAGCAAATGTAAGTAATTCTATCATAGTCACACCGATGATAGGAAGAAATTGAGACTCTTACTTAGGACGGTGGGTAGTCTGTGTCTGTTGAAACAGTACATGGAGCCCAAGACAGGTATTGGAAACACAAGGGGAAAGCTGCAATTTCCATGCCCATCAATGTAATAATACTAGGAGTTGAAGCTGCTTTAACAAAGAGAGGAGTGGGCAGCTACTTTGGAGGACAGAAGTTTCAGGCCCCATATAGCGCACACTGCTTAGAGGTACACAGGAACATCAGCTAAGCTTACAGTAGCACCGCCTAAGAGCAGAGCCCATACTAGCTACTCTGCAGGTTCATGGAGAAACCAGGAACCAAGCCCAAGGCGGAAGACCTGAGGGAGAACAGAATCTGCCTTCGATGCTTCAAGAGGGTCGATGGCAGAAGGCGGCCACAGCTCCTGGATAACAATGAAAAGCCTTGGGGCAACTTGGGGCACCATAGCAAGTGTCTGAAGTGTCTCATGTTGCTTGCTGACTTGACTTCTGAAGAGCATCTGTCACTAACCGCTTCTCCTCTTGGGCAACCCTTTTCCTTGCAGATGAAGGATTCAAAGATAGAAACCTGAAGTCATGACTTTCGGTAATGAACAGGTTTAAGTATATTCATTCATTCTTTTTTATTATTATTCTAAAAGCATTTATTGATCTTGGTCAACCATGTTCTAGGCCCTAGGCATTCAGAGGTGAGGCTAGTGGATGCCAAGTGCCTGGATGAGGTGGGTGTAGCAGGATTTTTGTTTTTCTTCGCCTGTACCCTCGGCCGACAGTGATTTCATAGAGTGACCGTCGCTCACTCCTGTCCCTAAGGCCCTGCTGCACCCTCTGCGGGACTTGCTTCCTAGTCTTCACCTTCAAGTTCTAGGTTCAGCCGTGCTTCCTCTCGAAAGTCTTCCTAATCTTCCCACCACTTATTCATGGTCTGTGTCCCAATGTCTCTGCCTTATGATCTCATTCCTGCATGTCCGTGTCCCTCTCAGCATGCTTTCGGAGTGCTGAACCTGGCTCCGTGAATGTGTCTGAGCTGAACCTTCAAGTCCTTCCTTTAGGAGCTGTGTGGTAGCTTCAGGAAGGTAGGTTTAGACTTCTGTCCCTCAGACCTATCTACTCAGCCTTTCCCCATAGAGGCGGACTCATCAGTGACAAAGGCTTGGCAGAAGTTGAATCCAGGTTCTTCATAGGAGCATGGGATAGAGCACCTGGCAGTGCTGGGGGTCAGCAGCAAAAAGCAGGCATTGTGAGATGTTCCAGGGAGCATCATAAGCCCAAGTTCGAGGGCTGAAAGAAACAGGTAGCCCTAAAGGTGGGTGTGGAGGGCCAAGAACAGGCAGATCAAACGATTGTCATTCGGGGCTTATGATGACTGAGTCAGTACGCACATGCACGAGAGAGCAAGAAGCACCCCTACAGGGTCTCTCCACCCCGCAGTCTCACCTCTCTGGCTCTTCAGCTTATCAAGATCCTGGGCGCACATGCACACACCCTGTGTGTTTTCAAGTTGACCCAGGGATCTGAGCCTGCAGTCAGCCGTGTGGCTTCCAGCAGTGCAGTTCAGTTTGCTACCAACTGCACCACCAGGTTGGGCCAGCCCAGTGTATGTATGTATGTGTGTGTGTATATATATATATATAATTTTAAATAGTTTATATTTTAAATATTTTATATTTTTTAAACAATATTTTATATTGTATATTATATAAAACATTACCTAAAAGGTTACATACTTGAATTTGTGGCCTGAGAAATTTATACATACTACAAAAATGGCCCAGCATGGGAAGGATATAAATTTTTCCTTTTTAAAAAAAATTTATGAAGTTTTTGTTCACATTTAATCATTGTACATCTCTATAGGAGCCCAGTGTATGTTAAGGCATGATATAGATAATTTCTGGCATTCTGACTTCCCAGGGGGGAAAAAAGCAGCTGGGATAGGAAAGAACCAGGATGGGAAATTCGGGATGTCAGGATAGTACGTGTGAGCCGCTGGATTGCTGTGCCTGGTGGCCTGCCCAGAGTGTCGCAATTCTGTAGCCAGTGGGTGGGATTGAGAGGTTCTGTCCTCCAAAGAAGGGCTGGCAAAGTTGTCAAGTAGGCTGTGGCCAGGGCAGGGCTCTGCTCTTAGAAGAAACTAAACTTTTAACCATTGTGTGCACAGAGCCAGGGGAGTGATAACTCGACTACATGTGTATACTGGTTCACGGCGGCAGCCAGGACACTGGGTATGTCACTCAGGGTCCCTGCTGGAGATGAGGGCACACGCAAATCCTGTGACTCAAGTATAGTTTAATAAAGGGTTTGTTTACAAAGGAATGGGCTAGGTTTACTTCATTCGGGGGCTGGAAACCACTCCTAGGCCAGACAGGGCAAAGGCGGGAATGGGTATGGAATTCTAGAAATGGAGAAGGTGGCGTAGAAGGCCCAACAGACAGGGCTTGTGACATCTGGTCATGGGGACCCCACAGTCAGAGAATCAGGAAATGAGTACCCTAACCACCTCTCCTCCCTCTGCTGGATCTCCTCGTGCACGTCCCATTGATCTAATATAAGCCGAGGGCAGAGGGCATGAGTGGCCATTGACGTAGCCGTCCCTGGGCGGGGGGCACGATGGGAAGGGGGAGATGGCTTTGTGGGAGCACACACTAGGCTTTTTGCAACATGCCTAATTTTCCCTACCTTCTATTGGGACTGGCCCTATGAACTACCCTAGTAAGGTTGGACTAAGAACCTGGGTGAGACTGAGCCTTCAGCTAAAACCCTGTGTTGCTTAGAGTTGACAGGAGCTGAGAGAAGCAAGGGCTGGCTCTGTACCTTTAAAATAACAGCTTGCTCCGTACATATGGGAGCCATATGTCCTCAATTTTCCAGAACAGTCTCAATTTCAAATATTCTGTCCCATTTTACCCATAAGAACACTGGCATTTGTCAGATCACATGTTCCAATTTTTGATTCAGAAAATATGGTCACTGTATCCCTATACCACAACAAATGCCAGATGGTTTAAAGAGCTAATTTTTTTAATGGTATACTTATCCCAATTGTTAAGAAAGACAATTTTCTGACTATTGAAGCAATTGAAGAAATTGTCAGTGACAAGTCTGATGGGTTCAATTACATTTTTTTTAAAAGACACTTTTTTAGGTACAAAGAAAATCAACAAAACAAAAAAGTAAGAAGAGAAGCAACAGATTGGGGAAATAGTTGCAATAAACATGACGGCTAAAAACTTAGCATCCAGACCGTTTGGGAGAGTTTTATGAAAATCAGAAAGAGCACAATGAAGACTTCACCGGACAGATGGTCCAGGGTATGAGTAGATTGTTCATAGAAGAGACACGTTCACTGTAGACAAATCCCAGGGAGGTCACTTCAATTCCGGGTATTTAATGAAACTAGGAGTGGGACCAGCAGATGGTGTAGAGGTTTCACTGCTGGACTCTGACATGGCCAACCGCAGTTCGAGTTCTGGACCCAGTGTCTTAAAACTGACAGCAGGCACATGTGCGTGCATGCCCAAGATCCCAAGAGGAGAATGGAGGAGAAAGGATTGTGGTGTGGCCATCCCCAGGGAGGGATGGTGATTTCTTGCCTTTTGTCTCTTTGTCTCTGATTCTCTGGTGAGCACACATGCCCTATGGCAAAAATCTCTCTTAAAATGAAATGAAATAAGACCATGAGTTATACCTATTTTGTCATCAAAAATAAATAAAAGCTAGAAACTCAAACATGGGCCGAGCTTTGTGGAAATAGATACATTCATACCTTGAAGAAGACATTAAAAATGATCTCTTTTCCCCCCCTTCTAGAGAATTATATGATGATATACAAAAAAAAGATCAACCCTCCACTCTGACCCAACAGTTCCGTTTTTGGAAATATAGCCCAAATAAATTATATTTTAAAATAATAATTATTTTTGTGTGTGGTGTATGTGTATATAATACATATACATTTATATTTTGTTTTAAATTATTCATATGTTAAATCACTTTACATCATTTAGATTGTGAAGAGACTTTACCCACTGTGATACACACCTATACTGAAACAACCCAAATGGCCTACAGTTGTGTGATGACTTAAGTATATTATAATAGGGGGCAGTAGATGGTGCAGTGGTTATGTCACTGGACTCCCACAGGAGCAACCACAGTTTGAATCCCAGACCTGGTGGCTTGAAAAATCACAGCAGGTAGGTATGCATGCATGTCCAAGATCCCAGGAGGAGCATGGAGGAGAAGGGATTGTGGCCTGGCCATTCCCCCCAGGGGGTGATTTTTCACCCTCCTTCTCATTGTCTTTATCTCTCTCTCTCTCTCTGACAAGTGCAATATACCCTCAGGCAAAAATCTCTTTAAAAAAAATATATGTATGTATATATATATGTGTGTGTGTGTGTGTGTGTGTGTGTGTGTGTGTAATGTTATAATAAGCCTGGACAAATAAATAATGAATAGTATTGGGTCATTGGAAAAGTTATGGCGTATTTGTCTATGCAACCCAATATATTACCATTAAAATAGCAAATAGGCTCACTTAGTAAATATGTGGAGAGATACATTTTAAATGTTAAGTGACAAGGTGGCAGTAATGGCTGTGGTCATGTGAAAGCTCGTCTTATTCAATTAAAAGGAAAAGAGTCTGGGCCAGCAGGTGGCATGCTGGTTAAGGTGCTGGATTCCACATAGCCAACTAGCGGTTTGAGCCCCCAACCTGGTGGCTTGCAAAACACGTTGGGCACATGTGTGTGCATGCCCAGAATCCCAAGAAGAGAACGGAGAAGGGACTGTGTTGTGGCCGTACCCCCAGAGGGTGATTTTTCACTTTCCCTCTCTTTCTATCTCTGTCTCTCTCTAGCAAGTACATGAACCCATAGCAAACTTTTTTAAAAAGAGTCTAAATTTTGCAGTTCATTGATTTTTTTTTTTAATGATAAAATTGTACATTGTGGCTTCTGGTCCATTGTTTCATTATTATTGGTTTTATGCATTCTAAATGTAGCCGAAATTTTCATACAAATCAAGAGAAATAATAGGGCTAGGATTCCTACAGGTGTACAGAGTAAGCTTCACGACTGAATGCTGATTGAGTCTTTGGACAGACATGCCCCCTACCCCACCCCCTCTGTGATGGGTAGCCGCTTTCAGTGCTCCGCTGTGTGTATTGGCTTTCTGTCTCTTCCCCTGACTGGTGGCTTCAGCTGTCACTGCGATAAGGATCCTTCTAAGTGTTATTACACCCTGTGATGGAGCAGTTTATACTTGACTATAAAATTACTTCAGGTCCATCCATGTAAAGATCAGTCTAATGACCCCACCCCACCACTGCAAGGAAAAGCCTTTACAGCCTTTAATACATACATATTGGGGTGGGGGTGGGCAGTTGTGGAGGAGGAAGTCTTTTGGAAGCCTTAAAAGTTAATCCAATAAAAGTAAACAGGGCTAGCGGAGTGGGGAGTTGATCATGCATATGTGAAATTTGCAAGTACTTTCTCCATGCCCATCTTATAACTCCGTGGCCTGAGAGGGCTGGTGTGCAGACCACTCTAGGCAGTCACCGTCATAACTCATGTCATTAGGGGCAGAGAGGGGCCAGGGCACATGGCCAGGCTCCCAGCACTGAGCCTTCAGCCGGTGTCCTGGTCTGTTTGGGTACATCAGCTTCCTCTGGGAACCTCAAGTCCCACTGGTGTCTTGTCCACTAGGGCAGCAGCTCATGTACGGTTATGGTAATTCTGTGTACTCAGACCCCATGTAGAAGTCCATGTTTCATCTTCTGTGTGACCTGAATTTTCACAGTAGACAAAAATGGAAAAGAAGGCCGAGAACAGTTTGTGTGCTCGGCTCAGTCATTACTGTAGGAAGTAGATGCCATGCACAGGATCAACATTTATAAAATGAAATGTTTTAAATAAAAGAAAGAAAAAAAGAGAAAAACTCTGGAGGGTTCCAGTTATCCTTCAAATGGGCCATTCCAGTGTCAGGGCATGGACACAAGTTTGAAGTCAGTGGGACCACTGTCGAGGCCCCTACTCATGCCCTGCCGGCTCTTTGGACTGGGTCTCATCATACATGACCTTCATACCTACCCCTTGGGGTTGATGTGAGCTAAAGTTAAGTAACTGTAAAGCATGGAAATTAATATCTTTGAATTAAATAATTATGTAAAACACAAAATAAGCCTTCAGTAAGCATTAATTTCCCTCACGTGCATTCCCTCGCCTGCCAGGGTCTCTTGCGTATGGGAAGTGCTCGGTTTACCATGTCTCTACATTATAATGGCGCCATATGTGCAGGGCCATAGTTGGGTTTATCTATCATACAATTATAACCAGAATTCACAGAGTGGGACTTGCTGTTGGCCCCATCAAGGCGTGGCCAGTTATCTGCAGTGGAAGGAGAAAGGCAGAGAGGGATGGACTTGGTCTGACTCCCTCCTAGATAAGATTCCACTCAGATTGCGGGCCCATGTGCTAATGGTGAAGATGCATCAGCAGTGTCTGATCACCATTCTGAAATTCAACAGCAGCAATGACAAAGTCATAGGATATCCTAAGGGGTAGACTGAGTGCTGTAGTAGGAACTCTGGGTAGGATGATGGTCCGATGTTCAGAAAGGCAGGTGGCAGCCTCAGAACATTCTAGAGTTTGGCTTCAGACACTGGGCACAGGGGCTTGGACAAGGCTGTGTGATGGGGTGGACAGGGATTTGTCATGGACTGGGGCGCTGTCAGTAATTGAAATGAGGTACTGTATCAGGGTCAGGTGATGATGGTGCTGAGCTCAAGACAGCCTCAATGGGCCCTGATGAGAGGCAGGTGGTCCCTGTCATGGGAGGGGTGTACATGGATGCAGCTGCTGGAAACCAGGGAAGGCCAGACATTGTCTATCTTGAATGCAGACTTTGCCACTTGGGTAAAATCTTTACCCATCTCCACAGTGTCAGTGGATATTGCTACAAGGATGACCTGGAACTTTCTCTTTTCCTGCTCCCTTCTCTCTCTCCTTTAATCTCCTAACTTATCTAAATCAGCGTGAGTTGGCATTTAGCTAAGAAGCTTTATCACAATTTTAGTGAGAGGAGGGAACTGTATGTAATGGAAAATTATATTCAATATTTTATGGTTGCCTTCATTTGTGTTTAGTCATGGTGTTTAATTTGTTCTGAGATTTCAAATCGCAATAAGATTTTTGTGTCTATCAGAAGTGACATAGACCATTTTATGGTCATGAAGTACTGTCGAAGCAGTCTTCTTGGGTTTCTGTCAATGGGCCCCCTCCATTGATTGTGGATGTGCCTTTGCTTAGGACCACAGATGCGAGCCGTGAATTGTGATTTCTTCCTCTCAGTGTGCTATACTCTCCAAGTAGGTCAGTAATTCCCCATGGGGCCAGTTTCGCCTTCCAAAGAACGCTGGGCAATGTCTGCAGATACTTCTGGTTGTCACGACTAGGGCAGTGAGGATGTGCTACTGGCATTTATTGGGTAGAGGTATGCCACTAACATCCTATAATGCACAAGACAGCCCCCACAACAAGACTATCCAGTCCAAAGATCATTAGGGTCTCTGCTGAGAAACTCCGAGCTAGATCATCAGCATATTAGGAATTGATGTGATGTCATAAGACTCTACTCCCCAAATTCTTACAAAATAACCATCAACACTGGCAATTAACCTGGATCAAACTCAGCCTGTGTGCCAGGCATCAACCAAACCCTCTCTGCATACTTACTCCTTTAGTGTTTTTCATTAGGAATTATTGTTATCCCGTTTTACTAAATTGATCAGTATGGAAAAACTGAGACTGAGAAAGGTCCCATAGCTAATAACTGCTGAAGCTCCTCAGTAATAGTAAGAAGAATGATAACAGTAGCAGTCGATTTTAAATGATATTTTGTTAAGTCAAGAACTTTGTACATATTAACTTAATTTATCTTTGCCACAACCCTGTGGGATATTCTCCAGTACCCATTTCAGATATGCAGAAACGAGGACTCAGTGGTGGTTGGCTTATATTTACGAACTTGTATATTTCTTCTTAAATTATTGTTTGTCTCCCTCACTACCCGGTAACCCCAAGAATGCCAGGACTGTGCGGCTCTCTGGTGCCCAGTAGTGAATCCACTTTTCAGCTCCAGGTCTGGCAATAGTACACAGCCTATAAGTGACTACGAGAAAAGGCAATGAAGTATCAGGGTGTCAGATGCCCACGGGTGGACCAATGGAGGCCCATGTGCCATGCTTTCTTTGCCCTGGTGTCTTCCTGTGGTTCCTCCTACTGGATCACAAAGCCGCCCCTGAGATAAGCTAGTCCTTTTCATTGTATAGAGCCATCCCCTGGTGGGAACCCACTGGAAGCTCTCTGGCCTCTGCTGGGGCTTGTCCAAACAGGCAGGGCTGTCTGATCACTAGCAGTTGAAAATCACAGCCTGTTAACCCCACATTTTCAGGTACTTCTCAGCATCTGTAGGACCTGCCCTCAGAGAAAGAATGGTCTTTTGCAGCTGGATGATACCCTCGCATTTAATGAAATTTGATGATGGCACATGAGGCCAGGTAGAGATCCCCCCCCATCTTCTATCTGGATATTTTCAGAACCTAGATAATTTTATCCTATTTACATCAAACATGCAGGTAACTCTAGACTTTTATATCTGTATTATTTCTGCACAGGCATAATATGATTATGAATGACAGTAATTGACATTACATGCTTTAATTAAATTTCCTTTGCTGTGAATCAGAACCTTTTAGTTCAGTCCTACAGTGCTATTTCTAGATGTCTCTTTTACATACGCTAATGCATTAGGCAGGAGGTATGACATAAATTGATTTTTATAAATTCTGCACCCCATAGATTAAATGAGGTAATGTGTGAGGGGCTCAGCTTAATAGCAGTTACGTCATTACTAAGTAAAAAATCTTAGCTGAATTTGGATACTCTGTGCCTTTTAGCTATTGGCTATTTGAAGAATACTATGCTTCTTTGGATGGTAAGCATAAAGCCGATGGTTATTTTTTTAAAAATCTCTTTTTCAAATGACCATTGGCAGCATAATAATTATATCTCAAGGATTTCTCCTTCTAAGACTTTTAGGGACTTTTGAATGCTTAGCGTTCTGTGCTTCCTCACAAGAGGGAAGTACCTCGGGCAGTCCTCTGCTGCCCCTACCCCACCCCAGCAAGACACAACAAATCAAAATCCCTCACATACCATCTAGACCAACCAACCTGCTGGAGAGGTCTGAAAAGGGGGATCTAGGTATCAGTTTTCTCAGGCCTACCCTCCTCTCTTTTTTGGGTGCACAAAACACCTTGCGTCAGGAGCTCTTGGGCTCTTGAGCATCCTTGGGCATGTCTGCACCATCTCCCAGACAATCCATGCCGTGGTTTGAAGGCTTAGGTAGAGCCGGAAGTCAGAGTTCCATACAAGCTTCTCT
>NW_006204627.1:374564-374818 GCF_000334495.1 Tupaia belangeri chinensis | reverse complement strand
ATTCTGTCCCTCCTTCCAGTCCAGAGATCTTCTAGGACTCACTATCAATGAGACTGTCTCAGTTTCCTGGCTCTGTCTCTTCCCACCCTACTGGGCAGGGTGACTTTGGCACAGGGTCCTGGAGTGGTCTGCATCAGTCAGCATCCCTGATGAGCCCCCCAAAATCAGCCCCACAGGGCTACCTCCACCAGTGTGCACGTGAGCTGGCCCCGAGCGCTGGAGTAATCCATTTAGCCCAGTGCCATTGCCACTTA
>NW_006204627.1:361768-374545 GCF_000334495.1 Tupaia belangeri chinensis | reverse complement strand
CCCCCCCCCCCCCCCCTCCCACTCCATCCAAAGTTGGGGTATCTCTCCTGATAGGACAGGCTCCTCCCACAACCGAGAAAAGGCTTTGAGGTACAACAGGGCTATTGTGTGTCGAGGGCTGCCTGTGGCCACCTAGCTGTACCCACAACTTGCCTATAAGGAGACCTTCATGACCCGGAGCCTGTGGTTGGGCTAAGAAATTTCAGATTCCCCCAAATGAGGTTCATTTCTCTGGTGCCCCAGTATTTGACCCTTTGAAAATACCCAGCTCAGCCTCCCCCTTTTCCTGCCCTGACAGGTAACTTGAGGTCCAGACCCCAACAGAGCAAAAACAAGCAGGCACTCCAGATTTCAGGTTGCCAAGAGGCAAGAGGCAGAACCCTGCTTGCTTTGCAGCAGGTCTGTGAGTCTCAAGTGGCATCATATTAAATTATATAGGCAGCCACTTGTTCTCAACGGATGCACTGAGCTGAGAGTTGTACCAGCAGGCAGCATTCTCTCAGGAAACGGTTGAAAAGATCTTACAGCTTCGCAGACCTGCAGACCTCTGGAAATTGGCCTGAAAGCAGAGGGCTACAGGATGCCCCAGGAAGAGGTCAGCTCTGGGCAGAAGATAGCATGACTGTGGCGGAGATCCTAGACCATGGGCTGCGGGGCACTTTGCCCTAAAGGTGGGTCAGAGGCTGGACAAAGTAGAACATGCTATTGTGTGGGGTGAGGGAGGTGTTGATTCTCCACTGGGGGCATCCTGGCCGGCGCCTGGCTCCCTGGGGGTGGGGTTTCTGAGACGGTGGTGCCACGTTCTCTCGCCTCTGAGGGCTTTCCTATCAACCTGACCTGCATTAGCCTGCCTCTGTGGTTCACGGGGTGTGTGGGTATGTGTGTGTTTTCTGTGCGATATTTGGGGTAGGAGAATGAAAATGAACAAAGGAATAAAGATGTGAAGAATTTGTGAAAGTAAAGCTGTATCTAATTTTGCAACCTGCTGTCCCTTGCTCCTACATAATGGTAAATAGAAGCATGGATTCTGAAAGTATACAAAGATGCTTTCGGCCTCTGGGAGCTATTAGCCTGCTAAATGCTTCTCCTAAGACCTAACAACCAGCCTTACTCCGGAGCTGGAGCAGAGAGTGTTGTAATTCTCATTAGTGACAGCCCTACGAAAAGGACAAACATCTCTCTTTAAGAGCCCCTAGTCAGTAATGCCTAATGTGCCCTTCCAATTCTCCCACATAGTTTGGAATAAACAGATTAAAACAGGAACTGAAGTGGGTTTGATTGATGTGTGTGCAAGTTCCTGGCAAGATATTCCACTCAGCTTTCACCTAAAGGTTAAACAGAGTTTGAAAATTCACATGTTTGGGTTTATAGCTGGGCTGAAATGCCTCCCTGTGGATTTTGACAGGTTAGAGATTACATTGGTTTGGGTTTCTTGATTTCATTTCTGAAAAGACTACAATTAACAAAGGAGTAAGAGGGTGGCATGAGGAGCTTTCAGCCATGGCAGAGCCCAAGGCATAGCCGAGGTGAGTGAGTGTTCTCGGTTCCCCTGCAGGTGTGTTGGGGAAACGTGGCTCCTCCCTGGGATCCCTGTGCCTTCATTACAGATCAGCAGCCCCCTCCTCCCTGGTGAAGATGTAAGCCCTGGGGCCAGCAGGTGGCACAGTGGTTGGGGGCACTGGACTCCCACATGGCTGACTGCGGTTCAAGTCCCGGATCTGGTGGATTGCTTTCTCACTTGCCCTCTCTCTCTCTGGTCAAATTGAAATAAATAAATAAAGCTGAATATTTCTTTAACAAAAAAAAAGAGAAAGAAAGAAAGAAAAGGTGAGCCCCACATTCTCTTACGTGTCCCCTCTAGAAAGACATTTATGCTAAAGGTGCCAGCCACAGAGGATGGCACCTCTGGGGGGAGAGCAGGAGAAGGGACCAGAGGTTCTAGCAAACCCTTGGAAATTCTTAGCAGAGCTCGGTTTCGTCCTTAGATGAACCGTTGCTCCTCCCTGGGATCCCTGTGCCTTCATTACAGATCAGCAGCCCCCTCCTCCCTGGTGAAGATGTAAGCCCTGGGGCCAGCAGGTGGCACAGTGGTTGGGGGCACTGGACTCCCACATGGCTGACTGCGGTTCAAGTCCCGGATCTGGTGGATTGCTTTCTCACTTGCCCTCTCTCTCTCTGGTCAAATTGAAATAAATAAATAAAGCTGAATATTTCTTTAACAAAAAAAAAGAGAAAGAAAGAAAGAAAAGGTGAGCCCCACATTCTCTTACGTGTCCCCTCTAGAAAGACATTTATGCTAAAGGTGCCAGCCACAGAGGATGGCACCTCTGGGGGGAGAGCAGGAGAAGGGACCAGAGGTTCTAGCAAACCCTTGGAAATTCTTAGCAGAGCTCGGTTTCGTCCTTAGATTGGGTGGCAGGTGGATGGCCCTGGGCTGCCCTCGTAGAAAAGAGCCGTTTCCTTATTTCACGTCCTCTTCGTTGGAGGCCTGTGGAGACGAGTATTTTCCCCAACACTTACTAGTAACTTGCAGTTTTTTTCTTTATATAAAATGCTACTTAATGTATTTTGTTAACCTTCCTTAGGGACTTGGGTAGACTTTTACAATATTATGGATTTTGATAATGAAGTCATCATATACTAAGATTATTAATCTGTGCCTGCCATTAGTTGAATTTTTTTTTTCTCCAGAATGATACTAGTCTTAGTCTGAAAAGTGGCTTGTCCTGATCTGCTTCTTTATTTTATAAAACAAGCCTAGGGTTTATTTCTGCTCCTTCACCGAGAATCCAGTTGTAAAGTATCATTTTTTTTTTCTCTACCAGCTCTGTGACCTAATGGTTCAGGGAGCTGGATTCCACATGGCTGACTGCAGTTCAAGTTCCAGCTCCAGCAGCTTGAAAAACACACTGGGTGCATGTACGTGCATGCCTCAAATCCCAATAGAATGAGAAATGGAGGATGAGGAATTGTAGCATGACTACACCTCATTAGAGACTGCTTTTTCCTTCTGCCTCTCTCTCTGTCTCTGGCCAACACACATGCCCTCTGGCAAATTTAAAAACAAACAAAAAACTTCTAACATAATACGAAAGTAGGAAGAATAGTGTCACATACCCCCAGTGAACCCATCAACCACTTCCACAATTACTAATCCATGGCCAATTTTGTTTCATTTACAACTTCCATCAGACCCTCCGCTCACCTAAATATTATTTTTAAGTGAATCCCAGATATATTATTTCAGGGAGTCTTCAGAAAGTTCATAGAAGATACATATTATAAAAAAAAGTATGCACAGATTTCAAATGTTTTTGCACCAATATAAATTCACACTTCAAGTCTATTTTTCATAAATTTTTTCAGCTATAAAAAAACTCAAATATGTTTCACATATTTCACTTATAACTCTTAAAAATAATTTAAAAAAAAAACAGGGACCAGCAGATGAGATGGTGTAAGGGTTACATCACTAGACTCCCACATAGTTAACCACCGTTTGAGTCCCAGATCCGGTGGCTTAAAACTCACGCCAGGTGCGTGTGCATGCATGCCCAAAATCCCAAGAGGAGAATGGAGGAAAAGGATTGTGGAGTGGTCATCCCCCCAGGGGATAATTTTTTGCTTTCTGGCTCTCTTTCCTCTCTGTCTCTCTGGCAAGGGCATGTGCCTTATAGCAAAAATCTCTCTTAAAAAAAACACAACCATATTACATGTAGAAAAATGAATAATTCCTTAGCATTTTCAGCTATTCTGTCTCATAATTTTGATTGTTTCATGTATTCATTTATTATTTTTATATTTTGTTGGTTCAAGATCAAAATAAGGCCCAGGCATTGCAATGGTGGATATCTTCTCATGTCTCTTATTCCTTGCAATACATTTTATTGACGAAAATTATAGCATTTCCTGTTGTCTAGATTTTGCTAATTGTACCTTGATGGTGTTATTTTTTTAAAGAATTATTTTATTTTATTTATTATCATCATTAGTATTTATTTAATTTGACTAGAGAAAGAGAGAGAGAAAAGGAAAGTAGGAAAGCAAGCCTCCAGGTCTGGGACTCGAACCATGGTCAGCCATGTGGGAGTCCAATATCCTAATCACCACGCCACCTTCCAGCCCTGATGGTGTTCTTAGCCTATTCCTCTGACTCCTTACATTTCCCAAAAATTGGTGGGAAATGAGGGATAGTGGTGTGTGTCTTTGGGGAGAATGGGGATACTTTACTTCTGATTGTAGGTCCATTAATGGCCATACTTAGGCATTTACTTCATTAGGAGCCCCAGGGGTGATACCCTCAGTCATTCACTTTGTCATTTACAAATGTGTGCTTGCCAGAGAGAGACGGAGAGAGAGAGAGAGACAAAGAGGGAGAGAAAGTGAGAAATCACTCCCAGGGGGATGTCCACGCCACAGTCCATTTTCCTTCCAGAATTTTGGACAATTAACTCATGTCCAGTATGTTTTTCAAGCCCCAGATCTGAGACTTGAACCACACACTTGGCCATATGGGATCCAGCCGCCTTAACGACCATGCCAATCAATGGCTAGCCCATCTGAAATCTCTTATAAAATTAAACTTTCCTTCATTAAGTATCTGTCAACCAGAGGTATAGTTTGGTTTAGAATGATAGAATAGAAATGTTAAATTCTTTTCCTTTATTTATCAGTTTTTTCAAATGAATGGTTTCCTTAGCATCCTCTAGAAGTAACTAATAAAAAGTTTTGTTTTTCTAGTATCATAATTAACTCATGGATTTAACTATGTTTGATGTGTTTCAGTCCCTTCTTGTGATCATCCTATTGAGGCTCAAATGTTTCTGTCTTTGGCCGATGGAAGACGTTTGGATATTTCTCTTTCTAGTAGAAATTCATAGCTTATTGGTTCTGGCAGTAAGATGTTTCAGCTTCATCCTTTCAGTTTTCTGTCTCTGTCTCTCTTTCTCTCTCTTCCTCTATCTCTGGCAAGTACATGCACCCTAAGGCAAAAACCTCAAGAAAAGAAAAGGAAAGGAAAGGAAAGGGAAGGGAAGGGACGGGAAGGGAAGGGAAGGGAAGGGAAGGAGAAGGGTGAACTGACAGTTACTGAGCGTGCACCGAGGTGCACACCACTTTGCTACATGTGCGTGTTATCGTATAAGCACCCGTGAAGTAAGTACTAGGATTTCCTCTTTCTTCTTTTTGGATTTTGCCATAGGGTGGGTGCGCTCACCAGAGAGAGAGACAGAGGAGGGGGAAGTAAGAAATCACCCCCCAGGGGAGATGACCATGCCTCAATCCCTTCTCCTCCATTCACTTCTTGGGATTTGGGGCACACATGCACACGTGCCCTGCATGAGTTTCAAGCTGCCAGGTTGCGGTCAGCCATGGGGGAGTCTAGCACCTTACCCACCATGACTCCTATTTCAGGGGGAAGAAAGTTAAGTAAGGTCTACTTTTGCCCAAAGCCCAGGCTAATATACACTGGCTTACCGCAGTACTGTATATCCCGTGAGGACTTCTTAGAGGACCAACTAGGGAACCTTTTCCCAGCCATCTTACAGACTTGCAAAATTTTGCTTTTCATATTCTGTGGCTCCCCAATGCCTTCAGGATTAAACCCACATTTTGTTTATTCCAGCTTGTGTGGCCTCGGCTTACCTCTATAAAGACATCCCAAATTTACATCACCCCCCGCCAACCAATCTTCTCCAAAACGTTCCCTGTTCTCAAGTCTCTAGCCCATTCGTATGTCTTACACCTTCTTCACCTGATGAACTCCTAATTTCTCAGAAAGGAACAACTGAAGCATCTCCTCCTCTGAGAAGCCCTCCCTGATTTCCGATTCCAGATGAGTTAAGTGTTACTTTCTGGGCTCTCATAGAGTACTGTGCTATACTCTGGGGCTGGTTCTATTCATCCCTTTGCCTCCTGGACCCAGCACAGTGCCTGGCCCAGGAAAGTTGCTCAGCGATGCTGTGCAACATAAATGCATGAATGGTACCACCCATCCTGCACTTGCTTACATGAGGAAAATGTTTCTTCTTTGAGATGGTCTCTCTTTTCTATTGCTGTTTTGTAAGTTTGTTTATTTCTTTCATAAGCAAACTAGAGAGAAAGGAGAGACAGAGAGACAGTACCCCTTGATGCTGGGATCCACACGCAGCCTCAGCTGGTTCTGGATCATGGGCATGCACATGCCTGGTGTACTTGGGGAAGTCTCTGGACATGAGTCGGAACCTTCCCCTGGGGGTGAGCCTTGCAGAGCGTTGCACTGTACCTGTGCCACCGTGTTTCCTCTGGAAACAGTCTTAGAGCTGTTTGTGGCTGTCGCCACTCTGTGTTTCTGTAGTGCATATTTATTTTTGTCTTGAAGTTAAGTAATGCCTTGGACCTGGAAGATTCGACTTGAATGAGGCTCACCACAGAGGGCCTTGCACATAGTCCAGACTCAATAATTATCCATTGAGTTGAATCAAATAGAAAGTTGTACAAAAGGAAGCTCTAGTGGAAGTGTCGGACGTGCAATCAGCCGAACGTCAGACGGTTAAAGCATCTCCGATTTACTGCAATTTCTTCTAATAGGTTTTCTATACTGAGTTACTGTCAACATGAATTGTTGGTTTAGAAAAAACAACAAAATCAAAAAAAATCATAGAGCTCAATGGCTCTTGTGCCCTACAACAACTGGCAGCATTTCACCGTTTCCAATGCGGGGTCCACGGATTTCCAGTTTTGGACGGGACTTAGGTGCGATACTGAGGAGGTCTACATGATAAGCAGAAATGCTTGAAACTAAATGTCTTGAACCCTGTTATGGTTTGGATAAAGATTTGTCCCTCAAAGATTCCTGTTTTAAAATTTGGTCCCCAGTGTGTTGGTGTTGAGAGGTAGTAAGATTTTCGAGATGTAAGGCCTTGGGCCAGCCCGGTAGCCCAGATCTTAAAGGGAGCCAAGTCCCACATGAGTGACCAGGGTCTGCATCTTGAGTCAAGTGCCTTGAAAAATGCCAGACATGTGTGCATGCATGCTCCAAATCCCAAGGAGATGGAGAAATGGAAGAGAAGGGATTACACCATGACTATGCCCCATTGTGGTGTGCTTTCTCCATCTCTCTCTCTACCTCTCTCTCTTTTTTTTTGGAGAGGTTTTTGCTGTAGGGCGCATGCACTTGCCAGAAAGACAGAGAGAGACAGAGAGACAGAAAGCAAGAAATCACCCTCCCAGGGGAGATGGCCATGCTGCAATCCCTTCTCCTCCATTCTCCTCTAAGGATCTTGGGCACGCATACACACGCACCCAGCATGAGTTTTAGCCACCAGGTCCAGGACTCGAACCACAGTTGATTACATGGCAGTCCAGCGACATAGCCATTACACTAACTGCTGGTCCCGCTCTCTGCCTTCTTCTGCTTCTCTAGTGAATACCAATATACATGGTATACATGTTCCTTCTGGCTATTTTAATAAAGAACCGAGGCCTAGGGTGAGGTAATTGGACCATGGAGGCATCACTTTTATGTGTGAATTTATGCTGTTTCCCAAGACCCAGTAAATTCTGGCCCTTGTGAAGAGGATTATAAGAGGAAGATGGCTACCCCCAGGACTCTTTTGCTCTGTGTGCACTCACTCTACTTCTGTCAGCCCTGCTGTGACATAGCTGACCTGATGCTAGCCTCATGGCTTTGGACTTCCCAGCTACTGAAATTAGTAGTCAAATCAGCCCTTGTCCTTTATGAATCACCTGGTCTCAGGTGTACCTGCAAGCACACAGCAGGGGACTGAGATGGATTCCCATACTCAGAACAGCACACCTTTACCCTCTGCTCCTCTGCTGCTTCCCTCTGCTTTCCTCCACTCTTCCCCATTCCAGTTTCAACCCACCAGTGATTAATGTAGTAGGTGAAGCTATTTATTTGCCTGCGGGACTCTGCTGGAAGGGGAAGACCACTCAGGGCCAGCGTTGCCCTCCTATCCATTCATTCTGTTAATACCTATGAAGTACTTCCTGTGTGGCAGGTGCTGGCAGTACAGTGGGGCTGCCTCAGTCCTCCTGAAGCACTCAGAATAATGAGGGAGACAGGTATTCTCCAGACACATGTATAATTGCAACTGGCAAGTGAGGTGGGGAGAACAGAGGTCTGTCCACAACAGGGTCTGGCACCGCCCTTGCCATGGAGCTTTCCCTGAGAGGCTCACCCTGGTGTTTCACCTGCATCACCTGCAGCTGTGCCAGGGTCAGCCTTCAGCCCACCGAGACCAGACACGTGTGACTGTGAGCTCCTAGGGTAAGGTGCATTCTTCCCTAGAATAGTGCACGGCATACAGCAGGTGCTTAGGCGTTGTTTAAGGATGGGGAAGGTACTAAACACACGCTACAAGCCCCAGCCCACCGAGACCAGACACGTGTGACTGTGAGCTCCTAGGGTAAGGCGCATTCTTCCTAGAATAGTGCACGGCGTACAGCAGGTGCTTAGGCGTTGTTTAAGGATGGGGAAGGGACTAAACACACACTACAAGCCCCATTTCACCAAAGGGGTCAGTACTTCTCTCAGCACCGTGTTCATGGCGGGATGATTTACTAATCCCAAAGCAGCTGTTCCCAGCAAGGTGGCTCTTTCCCACAAGGGTTGTGCAGGATGGAATAAGAGTGGGAAAGTCCTCAGCACAAGGCTTGGCCCAAGTCAGGAGCTCAGCTCAGGGCAGAGCCCTGTCCCTGCCCCAGAAGTTACCTCGGGCAGTGTCGTGTTGGACGGGAGCACGTGGCCCAGCCAGCGTCACTGAGTGCGGTCAGGAATCACGTCTTCACGGTCTCAGACTCTGCAGTGTGAGGCATGTGGAGCCTGTCCATTCTTGTTTACTTCTTCTTTGGAAGAAAAGACCGTATTCCTTTCCCAGATTTGTTCCTAAAAATACGTTTTCTTATATTCTTAACTCCCACTAGCCTCCTGTGATTCTCTTCTGAAAAGAGGGGAGGAGAAACTGAGAGTGGCCATAGCATAGTCCGCTTCGGCCACCTGTGTGTCCGTCCAGCTTTGGTAGACAGTGTGGTGCCTACAGCAGGGACTGCCCCCTCCCATTAATTTCACACTTCCGCTTTTCTCTCCCAGGGCTCCAGCTTCTCAAGCCTGCTCAGCCGGCACCCAGTGCAGCCTCAAAGTGCCGAGGGATAGCTCCTTGGGGGGAGGTGGTCACCTCAACTAATGGGGATCTCTCTCTGAGGCACTGTGCACGGTTCCTCAGAGAACCCCAGTAGGGGCCAAGCCCTGGTTACCTACCAGCTCAGGAACACCTTTGATCTCCTGGGTCTCTATCATACTCCCTTGACCCTAAACCTCTTTCCAGGACTCCTTCCCTGTTTTCAAGAGACTCCAAACAAAGACACTCGAGAAAGACAGCTAACGGTGACAGTCATCCTCCCGGATATGTTCAGGGAAGTCACTGAAATGTCCTGAGCATAAGCTTCCTTGCCCATGAAAGACAGCGAATTAATATGTGGCTTCGCACACGTGTAGTGCTGTTCCCCAGAGGCCCACACTCCTGCCCTCGCAGGACTGCCTACTGGAAGGCCCATTGACTCTGCATCACCAGCAAGTGACTCACCCTTGATTCAAGACTCAGCACCTCTCACCCAACACTGGAAACTACCTAAGTGTTTAACAGTTCTGGAATGGTCAAGTGATCTATGGAATGTTCCTTCAATAGAGACCGATCACGCCTTTATTTTATTTAAAAAAAAAAAAATTATTCAAC
This sequence comes from Tupaia belangeri chinensis, assembly GCF_000334495.1. Classification (NCBI taxonomy): domain Eukaryota; kingdom Metazoa; phylum Chordata; class Mammalia; order Scandentia; family Tupaiidae; genus Tupaia; species Tupaia belangeri. The sequence goes on along the minus strand of NW_006204627.1, from coordinate 364,811 downwards.
TTTCTCCCTCCCTTTCTTTCTCTCTCTCTCTCTCTTTTTCTTTCTATGACCAGAGAGGGAAAGTGAGAAAGCAAGCCACCAGGTCCGGGACTCAAACCACAGTTAGCCACATAGGAGTCCAGTGCCCTTAACCACCATGCCATCTGCCAGCTCTAGACTGAGCACACCTTTAAAAGTGATGTTTTTGATGATATAAGGAAATTGAAAGAGATTATCTTATGCAAATGAAGCAGGCTATAGAACTATGTGAACCTACTATGTGTAAAAACTTGTGTGCGTGTGTGTGTGTGTGTGTTTGTAAAACAGGAGAGCTTGTGAGAAAGTGAAACATGTTAATAGAGTTTATCTGTAGAGAGTAGAATAGTTTTATTTATTTTTTAAAATTTATTTAATTTATTTAATTCCATTTGTTGTTGTTGTTGTTATTATTATTATTAATTTGACCAGACAGAGACAGAGAGAGAAAAGGGGAAAGTGAGAAAATAAGCCATGTCCAGAGAGAGAGAGGAAAGTGAGAAATCACCCCTGGAGGGTTGGCCGTGCTGCAATCAGCAATCCCTTCTCCTCCGTTCTCCTCTCGGAACCCTGGGCACACACGTGTGCACACCCAGCATGTTTTTTAAGCCTCCAGGTTTGGGACTCAAACCACGGAATCTTCCATGTGGACGTGCCACCTGCTGGCCCAGTGTGGTACCTTTTGAACAGCATTGAGCCACCGCAAAAGTGAAGGACGAGCTCTCGAGGATTGCAGTAGGGTAGAGAGATGAGGGTCAACGAGCCACAGAGCATGAGACGGAGAGAGGAAGCTCTGGTGAGGCACACAGAGAGAGGCGAGGGAGGTGGAGAGGCTGTCCCAGGTGTCTCTGTGCCCACGTGCCCCTGGCCCAGGGCCCTGCTGGCCTCCGGTGGCCTCCCTCACACTCCTCTGTGGCTCCCTCTACCCTGGAAGAGCACACTGCTCTTGGGGCTGCGTGGGGACTGCTATCACGTTGCATGGTAGTTTTCCCTCCCTCCCCCACAAAGGCACCATCCTCCAGACATTTAGTGAGTGCATATCAGGTGACTGGCACGGCGCCTGGCTCTGAGAATCACCAAAGGTGGCCCTTCAAGGATCAGTCAGCCCCAGAGGAAGGTGCTTGTATGTCTTTGTATTCATGGCTCCTGCCCAGTCCCTGGTGCCAGAGGTGCCCCGTAACTGCTTATGAATCAGTGATATTAGCAGAGTTGGTTCCACCATAACTGTCCTTGGTTGGCTCGCCCATTGGACCCCCACTTTGTGTGAAGTTACCCAGCACACTCGATCAGGTTTTGTGTTCTCCCAAGGCTGTTGTGCTGGACACACACGGACACACATCCAAACACCTTCTACTAAAGCAGGAGCAGAACTAAAGTCAAGGAAATGGGTTCAATCTAAAGATCAAAAATAGTGGGAACCAGCAGTCAGCGTAATGGCTATGTCGCTGGACTCCCACGTAGTCGACCGCGGTTCGAGTCCCGGACCCGGTGGCTTAAAACTCACGCTGGGCGCATGTGCGTGCGTGCCCAAGATTCACTGTGATCGTGAACGCGGCATTCACTGTCATGGTGTTCTGAGTCATCAAATGGACAATGTGCCAACTAGGTCAAAGAAGCCAGAGTCTCTCACGGAAGTCGGTTGCTAGGCAGAAGGCAAAGAATCCAGGAAAACATAATAGAGAACAGTGCCTCTGTCTTGTTTTCATGAGTTTATCTAAGCCTTCAGAAGCCCAATATTAAAAGTAATAAAGACAGGGGTCAGCAGGTGGTGTGGCGGTTAAGGGCGCTGAACTCCCATATGGCTGACTGCAGTTCAAGTCCCGAACCTAGCAGCTTGCTTTTTCACTTTCTCTCTCTCTGGTCAAATTAAAAATAAATAAGTAAATAAAATTAAATTAAATAATTCTTTAAAAAAAAAAGAATAGTTGTGTATTGTGCCCCCTGGATCCTCTGGGCCCATGTAGTATTGAAGTTTAACTCCCATGGCTTACTTGAGACCTCAGCTTAAGTTTAGGTTCAGGTAGTTATGACTGCCCGAAGCCAGCCAATGGTCCTCCCAGCTCCCTGTATGCTTGCTAGCAACAGGAGGTCAGCTCTATCCTGTGCTTGGCTCAGGAGGGAATAAATACACCAGGGACATTTATTTGGCAGCTTTCAAACTCTGCGGAGACTGTAAACATGAGCAGAACAGACTCTGGTGGAAACTGGAAGACGGGATGGTAGAGCCTCCTGTCGGTCCCGGGGGAACTTGGAGGCCTCTGCTAGCTTTTCATTTTTCCTTCCTTCCTTCCTTCCTTCTTTCCTCCCTTCCTTCCCTCCTTCCTTCCTTCTTTCCTTCCTTTCTTTTCTTTTTCAGCTTTTCTTTCTCACATGTCTACTGACACCTTCATTTTAACCCAGTTAAGATCTATATTGGATTTCTACAGATCTGTAGAATAATAAATTTGTATCACTTTAAGCCACCAAGTTTGTAGTAATTTGCTACTACAGCAATAGAAAAAAAAAACCTTCAGAGTATAAAGACAGTTATCCAGGACTTTGGGTAGACAAAATTTCCGGAGCAATTCCAGAGAAAATTATTGACGAGACCTCTGAACCCTTGCCATGGTTGCACTGGTAAGACAGACTCCTTGGGGAAAATAGGCATGACCCTGCCGGGCATCTGCCTTCTCATCTCAGCCCTGGAAACAACAGCAGCAACAACAAAAAAGTGCACTTTCTTCCTGGAAACTCGGGTTCTCAGTGGGAATGAGCACAGCTTGTGCAGGAGGGCTTTGAAATGACCTCTGTGCTCTGCCTGCTGTACAAATGCTTCTGCAGAGCTCAGCTGACGTTGGCCAGATTACCACCGTCTCCTTGGTGATGGACGGAAACACATGTGTCCCATAAAACATGGATTTTCTCCCCAGTGACCACCATATAATTTTTTGAAATAATGGAAATGTGTCTTAATTTCTTGAAATATGCTATTTTTACAATAGTTCTTCTTCTTCTTCTCTCTTTTTTTTTTTTTTTTTTTTTTTTTGGT
>NW_006204627.1:335879-360027 GCF_000334495.1 Tupaia belangeri chinensis | reverse complement strand
TATATATATATTATTTTTGGAGAGTTTTTTGCTATAGGGTGCATACACTCACCAGAAAGACAGAGAGACAGAAAGCAAGAAATCACCCCCACAGGGGGGATGGTCATGCCACAATCCCTTCCCCTCCATTCTCCTCTTGGGATCTTGGGCACACATGCACATGCGCCTGGCATGAGTTTAAGCCACCTGGCCTGGGACTTGAACCACAGTCAACTACATGGGAATCCAACAACATAGCCATTACACCAACTGCTGGTCCTGGAAAGTTACTTTTATTTTAATGGGATTCCTTTTGGCCAGTTGTAAGACTTTCATGAGGGTCTTAAAGAGGAATGGTTTAGTTTATCTGGGTTTCCAAAGCTGTCTCTGCCACTTAATTAGCTGTGTGATCAAGGGCGAGTTAATGCACTTCTCTGAAGCTGTTCCCTCATCTCTAAAGTTTGTTCCTGGTTTTCTGGTATGGTTTCTGTGACAATGCGATTATAGCCAGAGGCACTTTCCACAGCACCAAACAAACAGCACTTATGATTCATGGGTAATTCTCCAGAAGAACTTAATTAGCAGGTACACAGTACGAGACCGAGACCATGACCTCTGTGGAGAGAAGGCAGAGCCTGGCTGCAAAGTTTCCAGCTCAGACTAGTCACTTGCCAGGTCTCTGGGCCAAAGGGGAGCCCCTATTTCACCACGGCAAATATCCCAGGGTGCTGGGCAGGTACTGACTGAGGGACAGCTCTGTCCTGCCCCAGGGTGATGGGCATGCCCTTCCTCACTCTAACTCATGGCAAAGCTCTGCTTTCTGCAGAGGAGACTTGAGACCCCAGGCAGCCAAGGCAGGTCACTCACCTGACGGTCTTAGGACTTTCTCTTTTGCTGGCCTCATCTTGTCTGTCAGGCAAATGGGGTGATCAAATGGACCGCAGAACCTATGGTTTATCCAGTTGTTTTTATTCACGGCAGAAAGCGCATGCACACACGAAGGGGTAGAGGGGGAAACAGCCTGCAAAGGGTCTTGATCACGCTGCAGCCCTCTCCCCTGTAATTCTCCATCCTGTCAAGATCCTGGGCACGTACATGCCAGCCCAGTGGGAAATGAGCAGCACCGGGATTTGAACACCACTGGCCATGTGGGATCCAGCACTCTGCGTGGTTTGAGACCTGGCAGCTTAAAACACATGCCGGGTGTATGTGTGTGCATGCCCAAAATCCCAAGAGGAGGGAGAAATGGAGGCGAAAGGACTGCAGCAGCACGGCTGCACCTGGGAGGTGCTTTCATGCTCTCTTCGTCTTTCTCTCCATCTCTCTCCAGTGAATGCACATACTGTCTGACATTTTTTTTAAAATTCAAATTCAATGCACATCTGCCCTGTGATCTAGTCATTTCATATCTAGGTGTTTATCCAAGAGAAAAAGAAATTTATGTCCACATGAAGACCTATATACAAATATTTATAGTGGTTTTTTTCTTTTTCTTTTTTTTTTGAATTATTTAATTTAATTTATTACTATTATTTTAAAATTTGACCTGAAAGAGATAGAGAGGGAAAGTAAAAAAGCAAGCTGCCAAGTCCAGGACTCAATCCATGGTCAGCCATGTGAGAATCTAGTGCCTCAACCACCACATCACCTGCCAACCCCAGTGGCTTTAACCATAGCTTCAAACTGAACATATGTCTGTCATCAGATAAATGGGTAAACAAATTGTGGTATAACCATGCAATGGAATACTACTCAGCAATGAAAAGGAGTGAACTATTGATACAGGTAGTGACACTAGTGAATCTAAAAATCATTTTGCTAAACAAAAGGAGCCTGACCAAAAAAAGGAAATATATTGTATAGTTTCATTGATTAAAACTTTAGAAAGTGGGAACCAGCAGTCAGCGTAATGGCTATGTCGCTGGACTCCCACGTAGTCGACCGCGGTTCGAGTCCCGGACCCGGTGGCTTAAAACTCACGCTGGGCGCATGTGCGTGCGTGCCCAAGATCCCAAGAGGAGAATGGAGGAGAAGGGATTGCGGCGTGACCATCCCCTCTGGGGGATGATTTCTCGCTTTCTGTCTCAGGGCGCTGAACTCCCATATGGCTGACTGCAGTTCAAGTCCCGAACCTAGCAGCTTGCTTTTTCACTTTCTCTCTCTCTGGTCAAATTAAAAATAAATAAGTAAATAAAATTAAATTAAATAATTCTTTAAAAAAAAAAGAATAGTTGTGTATTGTGCCCCCTGGATCCTCTGGGCCCATGTAGTATTGAAGTTTAACTCCCATGGCTTACTTGAGACCTCAGCTTAAGTTTAGGTTCAGGTAGTTATGACTGCCCGAAGCCAGCCAATGGTCCTCCCAGCTCCCTGTATGCTTGCTAGCAACAGGAGGTCAGCTCTATCCTGTGCTTGGCTCAGGAGGGAATAAATACACCAGGGACATTTATTTGGCAGCTTTCAAACTCTGCGGAGACTGTAAACATGAGCAGAACAGACTCTGGTGGAAACTGGAAGACGGGATGGTAGAGCCTCCTGTCGGTCCCGGGGGAACTTGGAGGCCTCTGCTAGCTTTTCATTTTTCCTTCCTTCCTTCCTTCCTTCTTTCCTCCCTTCCTTCCCTCCTTCCTTCCTTCTTTCCTTCCTTTCTTTTCTTTTTCAGCTTTTCTTTCTCACATGTCTACTGACACCTTCATTTTAACCCAGTTAAGATCTATATTGGATTTCTACAGATCTGTAGAATAATAAATTTGTATCACTTTAAGCCACCAAGTTTGTAGTAATTTGCTACTACAGCAATAGAAAAAAAAAACCTTCAGAGTATAAAGACAGTTATCCAGGACTTTGGGTAGACAAAATTTCCGGAGCAATTCCAGAGAAAATTATTGACGAGACCTCTGAACCCTTGCCATGGTTGCACTGGTAAGACAGACTCCTTGGGGAAAATAGGCATGACCCTGCCGGGCATCTGCCTTCTCATCTCAGCCCTGGAAACAACAGCAGCAACAACAAAAAAGTGCACTTTCTTCCTGGAAACTCGGGTTCTCAGTGGGAATGAGCACAGCTTGTGCAGGAGGGCTTTGAAATGACCTCTGTGCTCTGCCTGCTGTACAAATGCTTCTGCAGAGCTCAGCTGACGTTGGCCAGATTACCACCGTCTCCTTGGTGATGGACGGAAACACATGTGTCCCATAAAACATGGATTTTCTCCCCAGTGACCACCATATAATTTTTTGAAATAATGGAAATGTGTCTTAATTTCTTGAAATATGCTATTTTTACAATAGTTCTTCTTCTTCTTCTCTCTTTTTTTTTTTTTTTTTTTTTTTAAGGATTTTGCCTTAGGGCATGTTCCATCACCAGAGAGGAGACAGACAGACAGATATGGAGATAGGGAAAGTGAGAAATCACCCTCACCCTCTAGGGGATGGCCTCACTGCAATCCCTTCTCCTTCATTCTCTTCTCAGGGTTGTGGGCTTGCCCACACACATGCCCAGCGTGAGTTTCGTGCCACCTGGTCTGGGACTCCAACCACAGTCAGCCACGTGAGAATCCAGCCACCTTAACCACCATGCCACCTACTGGCACTACAATAGTTCTCAATTTACAGAAAACTTGCCAGTATAGAGTTTCCATATCCCCCACACCCAGTGGGCCCTCTTACATTAGTATGGTATATCTGTCATGGTGAATGGCCAGGACTGGGTGTAATTACTAACTAAAGACCATAGTTCATTCAGATTTCTGTAGCCTTTCTGCTCTTGCTGTTCCCAGATACCACATTTTATTTTGTTACCAGGTTTTCTTAGGTTCCTCTTGCCTGTGACAGTTTCTCCAACTTACTTTGAATTTAATGACCTTCACAGATTAAAATATTTCTTCTTTTTAAGTTTGTTTGTTTCTTCCATGAAAAAGATAAAGTGAAAGAAGTATACAGAGTCAGGCACCGGTAATAGGGTCCTTACACCATGATCCATCCCACTTTCAGCTGGTCTTTAGGTGTGCTCATTGCTACTGTCTTTTTTTTTTTTTTTTTGGAGAGGTTTTTGCTATAGGGCATGTGCGTTCCCCAGAAAGACAGAGAGAGACAGAGACAGAAAGTGAGAAATCCCCTCTCAGAGGGATGGCCACGCCGCAATCCCTTCTCCTCCATTCTCCTCTTGGGATCTTGGGCACACATACACACGTGCCTAGTGTTAGTTTAAGCCACTGGGTCCGGGATTCAAACCATTATCGATTACACAGGAGTCCAGTGACGTAGTCATTACGTTATCTGCTGGTCCTGAGTATCATTTCTTTCAGATCCTCTAAGACAACATAGGAAGGAAATTATATGTATGTGTACTAACCTATGTATTTATACTTATTTCTAAATATTTATTATTTTTAAGAGAGATATTTTTGCTATAGAGTGCATGCACTTACCAGAGAGACAGAGAGGCAGAAAGCAAGAAATCACTCCCTATGGGGGATAGTCACACCGCAATCCCTTCTCCATTCTCCTCTTAGGATCTTGGGCACACATGCACACACACCTGGCATGAGTTTTAAGCTGCTGGGTCCAGGACTTGAACCGTGTATGATTATGTGGAAGTCCAGCAATGCAACTATTATGCCCATCTGCTGGTCCCATATTTCTAAATATTTCTATGTGTAGTCATCTGTATCTATATGAAGCTAACATGAATTCTTGCCTAGGTCTCCAACTCTAATTGATTGCCGCGTAGATTACCCTAGCCTTCTCCCTTCACTTATCTTCAACAGTGAGAAATCTGACTCCTGTCATCCCTCATCCACTTACTAATTTTTCAGTCCTAAAGCACCTGTATAGCAGTGCCAGAATTGTTAGCCCATACTCCCCTGGGAAACAACGGGGGTATGTGACTAAACTGTACCGTATAGCTTTGTAGGAAAGTGCCGAACTGTCTCCCAGAGTGGCTGTAGCATTTGCATCCCCACCTGCAATGAATAAGAGTCCCTGTTCCTGCACATCCTTGTCAGCGTTTAGTAAGTATCGGTAGTGTCTTGGATTTTAACCATTCTCATCGGTGTGTAGATAGCTCGTTGTTTTAATTAGGCATTCCCTAATGAGAAATGATGAACACCTCATGTGCTTATTTGCCATTTGTGCATCTTTTGCAGTGGTATGTCTGTTCAGATCTTTTGCTCATTTTGTATTTGGGTTGTTTGTCTTATTTAGTTCTAAGAGTTCTTTGTATATTTTACATACCCGTCTTATCTGATAGCTATTTTGCAAATCTTTTCTTTCAGTCTCTGTCTTTTTTCATTCTATGAAAATTTCTACAGAGAAGAAATTTTAATAAATTCCAACTTACCCATTTTTCTTTCCTAGATTGTCCTCTTGGTTATATATCTAAAATCTCATTGCCAAACTCAGGGCCACAGAGACTCTCTCCTTTTTTCCCTAGAAGTTTTATAGTGCTGTGTTTTATACTTAGGTATGTGGTCTAAGAATATATATTTTAAATTTTGTTAGAGGGTGCATGCCTTCACCAAAAAGAGGTGGGAAAGAAGAAAGCATTCCCTGTGGAGCATGGTAATGCCACAGTCCCTTTTCCTTTCAGGATTTTGGGCATGCCCTCACATGTGCTTGGCATGTTTTATAAGCCACTTGGTCTTACACTCCCAGCTGCACAATAGGCCCTATGAGATGTAGCCATCCTTTTTTTTTTGGAGAGGTTTTTGCTATAGGGCACGTGCACTCGCCAGACAGACAGAGAGAGACAGAGAGACAGAAATCGAGAAATCACCCCTCAGGGGGGATGGCCACGCTGCAATCCCTTCTCCTCCATTCTCCTCTCGGGATCTTGGGCACGCATGCACACACGCGCGGCGTGAGTTTAATTAAGCCACCGGGTCCAGGACTCGAACCACGGTCGACTACGTGGGAATCCAGCAACATAGCCATTTCGCTAACTGCTAGTCCCCGGGATGTAGCCATCCTAACCACCAGGCCACAACCTGGCCCATAATCAGTTTAAAGTGATTAGTCTGTGTCTGGACTGGCTTTCCTGTATGCAGATGTCCAGTTGTCCAGCATCGTTTCCTGTATGCAGATGTCCAGTTGTCCAGCATCGTTCGTTGAAGTCTGTCCTTTCTGCTTTCTGAATTCCCTTTGCTGCTTTGTCAAAGATCAGGGTCTCTTTCTTGGTTCTCTTCTCTGTTCCATTGATCTGTGTCTCTACTCTTTCATCAATACCATGCTGTCTTGATTACTGTAGCTTTATAATTGTCTTGAAGTCTGGTAATGTCGACCCTCTAACTTTATTATTCTTTCTTAGCATTGTGTGGGCTAATCAGGGTCTCTTGCCTTTCATGTCAACTTTAGAATCAATTTGTCAATACCCACGAGACAGCATGCTGTGATTTTTACTGAGATTGTATTGAACTCGTAGACAAAGTTAGAAAGAATTGACATCTTAGCAATGTTAAGTCCTCTAATTCATAAACACTGAATAGCTCTCTCCACTTATCTAGATCTTCTCTGATCTCTTTCATCAGGGTTTTATATCTTTTGCATTTCGATCCTGTCCTATATTGTCAGGTTAGTATTAGACAGGTACTACATTTTATACTACTGTAAATGATGTGATGTTTTAAATTTCAAGTTCTAATCATTCATTGCTAGGAGATAGGAGAGCAGGTGACTTTTGTCTTTTGACTTTATATCCTGTAACTTTGTTATAACTGCATATTAGTTCTAGGAGTTTAGATTTTGTTTTTGTTTTCTTTTTATGGTTGGGTCTTTGGGGTTTTCTACATAGGCAATCATGCCATCTTCAAACAAAGACAGTTTTGTTTCTCCCTTCTCGCGTGTTATTGTACTAGTTAGGACTTCCAGTTTAACGTTCAATAGGCCTGGTGAGAGGAGACATCTTTGCCTTGTTCCCAATCTTAGGGTAAAAGCATGCAGGATAATTGTGACGTTAGCTATAGTTTTGTTTTGTTTTGTATTTTTTCTTCTTGTAGATTTTTTTCAGGTTGATTTTTCACATAGAGAAAATTATTGGGACCTGCTAACCAAACCATGTAGTTAGCTTTAGCTGCCATGGGTAGGGACTCATGACCCATTTAGAAATTATGGGAGCTTGTTCAAGAGCTCCAGAAATTAAGCATTGGAGTCCTGATACAGATCTAGAGCAGCCTAAATATCTCACTGGTGAAAGGGCCCCCTTCACCAAAGGAGAAAGAACAACCTGGCTTTCTTTCTTTCTTTCTTTCTTTCTTTCTTTCTTTCTTTCTTTCTTTCTTTCTTTCTTTCTTTAAGAGAGTTTTTTGCTGTAGGGTGTGTGGCCTGCCAGAGAGACGAGACAGAAAGTGAGAAATCACCTCCCTGGGTGATGGCCATAACACAGTCCCTTCTGCTCCAGTCTCCTCTCAGGATTTTGGGCATGCACACATGTGCCCAGTGTGAGTTTTAGGCCACTGGGTCTGGGACTCGAACTGTGGTTGACTATATGGCAGTCCAGCGATGTAACCATTATGCCATCTGCTGGTCTCATTTCTTTCTGTACTTATTCCATGAACAAGAGAGAGAGACAGAGAGTATTCCCAATAGAGTCTGGACACCACAATCCACCCCAGCTTCAGCCACCCTCAGATCATGGGCACACCTGTGTTCCCTTCAGGGAACACAAACCTGGAACCTTCTCTCATAGGTCACCCTTGCTGCAGAGTGGGATGTTTTGCCACTGCACCACCATCCAGTCCTGTCCCAGCGGGGTTTTAGCCCTCCCTGGGTATGGTGTTTGCAGCTACAAAGGAAGCATGGTTCAGAGGGTACCAGGGAGAGATGGATTTAAGACATGAATACTCTGGATCCCACCCATTTATTCATCCTCCACTCCTGGCAGCCCTTCCCCATGTGCCGCCTACCCTCCCTGTGCTCAGACATAATCACCATCCTCTCAGCACCTGCCTCGTTTTTCTACACCACGCTGATCTTATACAAGATCTGCCTCTTGTGGTGCACCTGTGTTGGATGAAAATTGGCATCTTTCGAGGTCCAGCTCAGATGTTCCCTTTTCTGGGAATCCTTCCCAGTTTTTCTCATCAAAAGTTAGCCTCATTCCACCTGTGCTACCACAGCCCTCTAGCCCCACCTCTCACCCGAGTGCCGCGTACTGCGCCAGTGTATCTGGGCCTTCCTCTCCCACCACCTGCAAAACCCCCATACCGCATCTCCTGTGCTGGCGTGGGGTCTGCTTCACAGGAGGTGTCCACGAATGTTCACTGGTTGAATGAATTAAATTACTGGCCTAATACACATGGCTTTTTTTTTTTTTTTTTATGAGAGAGAGTGGGAAGAGAAGAAAAGTATTTTTGAGTGAGAGAGTCTTGTCATGTCTCTCTCCTTCCTGCCCCAGCCTCCAGTCAGCTAGGACCATGGGTGCACACCACTATGTTTAGTCTGTTCAGGTTGGGCGGGAACCGAACCCAGGCCTGCACGTAGCCCCAGCCTCTAGTTTGCACCACCGCAGCCAGTCATAGATGGACTTCCACTTTTAGAAACTCTGTCCATTCTTCTTTCCATGTTTGATTTCCCCCCGGTATTTTTGTCTTTTTTACTTTTTTAGAATTATTTCATTTTATTTATTATTCTTCTTCAATTTGACCAGAGAGAGAGAGAGAGGGAGAGAGAGAAAGCAAACTGCCAGGATTAGGACTTGAACCGTGGCCAGCCATGTGGGAGTCCAGCACCTCAGCCATCATGCCACCTGCTGGCCCCTCCGCTGGTATTCTTTGAATCCCTTGACATATTCTGGAGTATAAGAGGTGCCTGTAGATATTCTGTTCCTTGTGGGAAATCATCCATTGCAGACCTGCTGTGTCCACCCATCGGCATATAATCTTGTTTTTCCCGTGTGTCAGTTAGGGAGTGCAGGCTCCAAGTGCCCAGAAACGCCGTATCTATTGACTTAAACAATAAGGGAATTAATTTTATCTCGTATAACAAGATACGTGGAGCTGGAGTGGCTCTGGGGGCGTCCAGCTCTGCAGCATCAGCAAGAACCCCTTTCTTTCCAGCTTTCTTTTCTGCCAACTTCAGCATATTAAACTTCTTCCTCAGGCCAGCCCACCCCATGGCTACCAAGTGGCTACATCCAATCTAGCATCACATCTTGATATGATAATGCTTAGCTGGAGAAAGACACTTCTCCTCTTTGGGCCTCTTTAAAAATGGAGGAAACCTATTGCTAAAAGCACCTAGAAATTTCCTCTCACAGTTGATGGATTGGAATTGTCACATGACCAGGCTTCAGCCAATCATTGCTACAAGAACCGTGAAACTGATTAGTTGAAACCAGTTGGACTCTCACTTTGAGGCATAGGAGGGAGGGGGTACACTGGAAGGAAAGGCGGGTTCCTGTAGCAAAGAAAAAGTAAATATTGGCAAGAAGAGCAGCCATGTCAGCTCCACCCCCACTTTAGAGATAATTGTCCCATCCTGCCTTTCAGGGAGGTTAATCACTTCCACAAAGTCCCACGGCTGATAAAAATAGAAGTAGGATTCAAATCCAGTTCTCAGACTCCTAAGCCCAGGTACTTTGTTCCTCACGGCAGGGCCCGGAGCCACACTGTGTCTTCTGGAAAATGAAAGTCCCCTCTCGGTGGCGAGGACTTTGGGAGTCAGGCGAACTCCCTGTTTTCCCAGGCCCGACCTTCAGCTGGGCATTTAATCTGTTGATTAAGTTATGACTAATGGCGCTGCGAGACACCGAGGGCTGCACACTCAGACCTAGTTTTAGATTGTTAGAGAAGGTTCAGGGGATAAACATCATATTCATATTCTGTGCTGAGAAAATTCAATTGCAGCTCTTTCTCTTTCAGAGCGCAGGGATTGGCAAGAGGCTTCTGCTGGGTCCTGCTTTGGTTTAATAGAAATGAAACCTCCAAAGCAGGCGGGCTGTTTTGGGAAAGTGGCCACTAATGGGGCCTCATGGGGCGGGGGCCAGGCCTGAACCGGGCAGTTTGCATATTCACTTTTACAAACAGCTGGCTCAGAGTCAGCAGTTAATGGAATGGGAATGATGTTCCTGTACCAAATCGTTTCCTGAAAAAAACATTTTCAATTGCAAACATATCTCAGCCTTTCGACTAGGGTTTGTTATGTCTCTACGAGTGAATTAAAGAGGCAGGGAAGAGGGGAGTGTTTCTGACTGGGGATGTTTTATCTGAAACATTTTTAACAATGATCTACACATAGAAAGAGACCCTGCGCGGGCCTACCTTTCAGTTCCCAGCTGTAGCTGTTGCATTCCCAGTCGCACTTCGGGGATGTCGAAACAACTCTGTGTTTACAAATTGGCCCTGGCTACACAATGGACTGGGGGCAGTTATGACTTCTCTTTCCTTACAAAATAGAAGCTGGCAATGCTGTCCCAGAAGCGGGCACACATGTGTACAAGCACACACACACACACACACACACACGCAATTTGGGCTGAAGTGTAAGTGCATTTTTTTCTGAGGACAACATGAAATCCTTTGCATCCCAAACACTGACAAATTCTGCTCCAATTCATAGCCCGTGCATCTGAAGGGTGGCCCTAATAGTTCTATTTATTCAGCGTCTATTTTGTGAGTGCTCACTATGCTTTGGGTATTGTTTTAGGTCATGGTCATAGCAGCATATATTTCCATAAAACCCAGAGGTACTGGAAGTACTCTTCAAAGTACTTTCTGTACATTGCCCCATTTCATTATTTAAGAGCTAGCTTCTTTAAGGGCACACATGTGTACAAGCACACACACACACACACACACACACGCAATTTGGGCTGAAGTGTAAGTGCATTTTTTTCTGAGGACAACATGAAATCCTTTGCATCCCAAACACTGACAAATTCTGCTCCAATTCATAGCCCGTGCATCTGAAGGGTGGCCCTAATAGTTCTATTTATTCAGCGTCTATTTTGTGAGTGCTCACTATGCTTTGGGTATTGTTTTAGGTCATGGTCATAGCAGCATATATTTCCATAAAACCCAGAGGTACTGGAAGTACTCTTCAAAGTACTTTCTGTACATTGCCCCATTTCATCTTCTTACTCACCCTAGGAGGCAGGCAATGTTGTTATCACTCCTATTTTGCAGGTGAGGAAGTGGAAACATAATAGATTGAACTTGCCCAAGATCACAAAGTAAGCGGTAGATCCTGAGTACAGGCAGTCTGGCCCCTAACCATTGTACCATCTGGCCTCTTTGGGGATCTTATAGTGAATAAATATCAAACCTCGTCAGTGGGGAAGACAGTAAAAGCATGTAAATGATTTCAGATCATGAAGAGAGAAAACAAAACATGGAGCCAGACAGTGGTGCAGCAGTAACACACTGGATCCACTTGGGAACAAGGTCCCTGGTTCATGTCCTGGCACCTCCCCATGGTGACGGCTGGGGCTGGACTGCAGCATGAAAACCCTGTTGGGAGCCTGCCTGTCTCTCTCTGTTTTTCTCTCTCTCTCCCTCTCTCTCTCTCAATGAAGAAAGAAATAAAAAGAAACATGAGGGAGGCAGGGGTCTAACTGAAGGATATTTTAAGATCATAGTGAGGATTTGGGGTTCTGTGAGGGAACCCACAAGGAAAAGAACATTCGATCCTACTTCTACTGTTACAGAACATTCTGGTTGCACTGTGGGGAGTAGGGGGTGGGCGATGCGAGAGAAAGCAATACCCTGGATAGAAGTTGTGCTGTCGGTGCTGGAGTGATGGCAGCTGGAACCAGGAGGCTGCGGGGGAGAGGGTGAGACATGGTGGAACCAGGGCCTGGTTTAGAGGTGGAGCCCACAAAACCTGCCGATGTAGTAAATGCAAAAGGTGAGGGAAAAGAATAATTTAAGGATGATTCATCTGATTTGGCTTGAGTCACTGTGCAAACAGTGGTGCCATCTACTGAGGAGGAAGAGAATAGGGAGGAGCAGGTTTGTTTCCACGTTGTCCCGTGGCGAGGGCGTTGACAATCACAAGTTCTGTGGTGGATGCCCAAGCTCTCCATTCGCTGACCTACGAGGAGATGTGGAGTGAGCAGTTAGCCTGATAAGCCTGGAGCTCAGCATCAGGCGTGGGCTGGAGACTGACCGTGATCTTCACCAGCATTCAGATACGTGGACATACCTGGGACCCCACCCAGTCACCTGAACTTCTGGAAATGTTCTCCAGTGGTCTGTCTGGTGCTGGAAATGTGGTTGGTGCAATTAAGAAACTGGATTTTTTTTTAAAGATTTTTGTCATAAGATGCATGCGCTCACGGGAGAAAAGAGAGACAGAGGGCCAGTGAGAGGGAAAGTGAGAAATCACGCCCTCACGGGATGGCCACACTGCAATCCCGTCTCCTCCATTCTCCTGGGATTTTGGGCATGCATGCACATGTGCCCCACATGAGTTTCAAGTTCCCAGGTCCAGGACTCTAACCATGGTCAGCCATGCGAGAGTCCAGTGCCTTGACCACTATGCCACCTTTTGGCCCCCAGGAACTAAATTTTTAACTTACTGAAGTTCACATAGCTCTCGTGGCTATTGGCAACTATATTAGATAGCACAGACTGAGGCAGAGAATCCCTCATTGAGAAAAGATCCACACAGGAACAAGTGTCTTCATTGGCCAGTAAACTCAGTCTTGCTTCCACAGTTAAAGCATGACTTTATTGGGACCAGCAGATGGCGTAATGGCTAAGTCGCTGGACTCCCATGTAGTCAAACACAGTTTGAGGCCCAGACCTTGTGGCTTAACCTCACACCAGGCTCATGTGGGTGTGTGCTCAAGATCCCAAGAGGAGAATGGAGGAGAAGAGACTGCGGTGTGGCCATCCCCCCAGGTGGTGATTTCTCACTTTCTGCCTCTCTGTCTCTGTCTTTCTGGCAAGCACACATATTCCCACTGCCTGCTGCATGCATAGCATTGCTTTAGGTGAGTAATGAAAATTGTGCTTCTTTGTAATAAACAGACTGGCAAAGAAAGCAAACTGCTCGTGCCAGGGGAGATGCTGGAAGACATGATAGAAATCTGAGGAAGCAGTTGTCCTTAGCTACAAAACGAATACAATCCTATACTTACAGAATCATTTAAGACTCAAAGGCGTCACTTAGATTTTCTGTTACGTTCTACGCCATGGTAGGTGTCTGAATGTGGACACTCAAGACAGTGACCTGGCGATACCTCGTGAATGTCAAGGGTTCACTGCCAAGGGACTGAATACCAGCTTCGTGATGCGCGTTGTGTCCCTTTAAGATAGCATGCGTTTCGCTCCCTTTGTCCAGCGATCTCATTCCTTGTCCAACTGCAGTTATTGGGGCGTTTGCTGACGTGAAAGAACTCTTTGTGAGGGGCCGCCTTGTGCTTAGGAGTTCTTGCAAGTCTATGCTGGCCGTCAGTGAGGCCAGAGTCAATAAAGAAACAAATAAAATGAAAATAAATAAAATAGAAAGATGGGACATTGGTTTTATTACGGTTGATTGTAGCTGCTGTATTAGCTCTTAAAGAACTTCTTGGTTATTGGGCACCTACTGTGTACCAGATGGGGAAAATGGTCTTCCTGTGCTTAACTGGTGAAAAGTAAGAGGATTTAAGTCACTGCTTTTATAACAGAAGGGGTAACCCAAGGTCAGCGTTCGCCAAGTTTCTATCACACAACTGGTTTTGTGGTAGTTTTTTGTTTTCGTTTTTGTTGTTGTTTTAAGTTTATTTCTTCCATGAGAGAGGGAGACAGCAAAACAGACACCTCTGACAGGGTCTTCACGCCATGATCGACCCTAGACTGACCCAGATCACAGCACAGAAGCATACTCTGCACACCCAGGACGTCCCAGGTCATGATTCCCACATGGCCCAGCTGTACCACTGCCTGGCCCCGGGAGTTTTTCTTACAATGCAGGTACCGAGGAGGCTGGGCAGCTGGAGGACAGCAGGCAGGTCATCTTTAGAGGTCACTGACCGCTTTTCATTTTTCTTAAGGAAGTCTAATTGTGAATTTCTAGGATTTGGAAACTATAAAATAACTTCCCGTCCAGTCAAACTCTTTATTTTTAGCAGAGGAAACAGGCCTAGAGAGGTGAGATGCCTGCCCCCAGCTCCCCCAAATCACAGAGCTAGAGGAATAAGACGAAAGTCTAGGAAAGAGGCCAGAACTAGACCTTTCTGAATGGTGACTGGGTCGGGTGAGAGAGGGAAGTGGGTTACCAGAAAAGTACCTCAGGAAAGCCAGACAGAAAAGCAGTCAGAAGATGGCTGAACGGAGGGTAGAAAGGCTTACAGTACACACAGTCTTCAATCGCGACTCGGTCATCCAGTCATCAACCTTTACTGGGCACTGGCTGTGTACCAGACAGTAAGCCTTAAAGGAGCAGCAAGCAGGACACAGGAAGCAGAGACTAAAGAAGGAAGTCCAGGCCCACCTCCCTTGTGTGTGCTCTGAAATCTTATCTGAGAGGGTCAGATTTCTGTACTGTCACAACCTCCCTACTTCTCTAAGGAAGCAAGTGAGGTTGGAAGAGGTGAGATTAAAGGGACAATTAGGTCCTTGCAGCAAAGAGCGACCACAAATCACTCAGGCTGAGTAAGAGTTGCAATCTAACCTCGAAGGGTTTGTTCTCAATATCAATATTGAACAGGTTTGGTCCAGACATGCAGCCTTCCATCATCGGTGAGCTGAAATGTGACCTGGCTCTTCCTTCTTTTTCAGTGTCAGAGCTTCAGGAAGAGGGGATGAACGCCATCAACCTGCCCCTCAGCCCAATTCCCTTCGAGCTGGACCCCGAGGACACAATGCTGGGTAAGGCTGCCCCTTGCCTCCGTGGAGTCCCTCATTACCTTCTGTGTAACCACCTCCACTGAATTCCTTTTCTCTTTAAAGAGGAGAATGAAGTGCGAACGATGGTGGATCCGAACTCACGCAGCGACCCCAAACTTCAAGAACTGATGAAGGTAAGAGAGAGTGAGGAGGGGCTCAGGTGCCTCACACACTCAGCAGTCATCACTGGACCTTTTTGGACTACTAAACAGTAGTCTAGTCACCTAGCAGACCGCCAGTCTAGTAGATGAATGTCTAAAGTATAACTGGAGGTTTAAGAGTGGCCCTTGACATGTGCCCAGTGAAGGGTGTTGGTCATAAGCACCAGAATATTCAGGACAAATAAGCTCACATTGGCCCCAATCATAGAGTGCTTTTCTTGAGGACCCTCAAAAGCACCCTGTGAAGTAGCAGTTAGCATCATCACCATTGTCCAGACGTGCAACCTGAGTCTCAGGAAAGCCAGGTGTCTGTTTTTGGTCATAGCTGAGTGAAGGAGCGATGGAACTCAGATAGAAACAAATGAAAGCCGGTCAGTGGCATAGAGGTGAAGGCACTGGATCTCACACGGTCAACCTCATGGTTTTAGTCCTGGACCTGGTGACTCGAAAAACATTCCAGGCATGTGTACGTGTGTGTGCCCAAAATCCCAAGAGGAGACTGGGGGAGGAGGGAGTGTGGCATGGCCATCACTCCTGCAAGTTCTTTTCTCACTTTCTCTCTCTGTTTCTCTCTCTGGTGAACGCACGCTCCCTTCACCAAAACAAAACAAAAAACACAAAAACAAATGTGGTTAAGTGAAATATTGTGCATGTGTCTGGCCCTGTGGTCGGCATGTAATAGCCCCCCTAGAACTGTTCATTTTTCTCCCTTCTTACTAAACAAAACAAACCCAAACCAAAAAAAAAGGAAAAAAATAGACATGACAATATACAAGTTTCAGTTACTTACCTAAAAAATGGAATTGATGATGCGTGCCTCTCAAGGTGTTGTGTGAACTCACTAGTGAGATGTCACATGCAATGCCGTCACGCAGTGCCAGCCAGTGTAGGCTTCTAGTAGGGACTCTGCAGTGCCCATTGGGTGAGCTAGGTAACGGTCCCATTCCTGTCTCCACCTCAGCTCTGCGGCCTCAGGCAGATCTGTTCACTTCCATGCTGAGTAGTCCTCATGAACAAGGGGGTGACAGTAACTCAGTCACCAAATGTCATGATGGGAGAGTGCTCTACGTACTAGAAAGATCTGCTTTTTATCATATATTTGGCCTTTGCCAAAAGTAATTCATTTCCGTACCTGACTTGAGAGCAATTTTTGTCCTTAGTCTTAGAGATAGGGAACCAAAGGCTCAAGAAGATAACTAACTCACCTTAGATTCTTGGATCACAGGGTGCACGTGCACACACACACACACACACACACACACACACACCACGAGGTCCATAGCTGACAGAACAATACATACACACAGGTCCACAGAGGAGCACGTACACATGCATACACACACACACACACACACACACACAGCTTTATATTGGACAGAGCATGCGCAAGTCCATAGGTGACAAAGGAGCACACCCACACAGACACATATACACAGATCCATAGCTGACAGAGCAGCACACACGCAAGTCCATAGATGACAGAAGAGCACACGCACATACATACATATATGCACACACACAGGTCTATAGATGACAAAGAAGCATGCATATACACGTGTCCATAGATGACAGCAGTTCATAACCAGCTAGTGAGCAGAGCTGTGGTTTCAATCACCCGTTTGTGTAACTCTGAAACCCAAACCCTTGCCTGCTACACAGCCACACACTGTGAGTGAATGTTGCTTGCCACCAGGGGGATGAATGGTAAGGGCCAGAGAGAGTAGCAGGGCCTCGACGGGCTTCCACCTGAAACTTGAAGGGCCACTGGAACTCCCAGTCCCAGCTGCAGTCCACACGCTAGGGCATGTGGGTAGTTCTGCTGCTTTACAATCTAGAGTTCATTTAGATTCTAGTGGTCCAGGATGAGAAAGCCAGCCTGTAAGACTGGTCTCTTATTCTCGCTCTCTTTCTCTCACCCTGTAGGTATTAATTGACTGGATTAATGATGTGTTGGTTGGAGAAAGGATCATTGTGAAAGACCTGGCTGAAGATCTGTATGACGGACAAGTCCTGCAGAAGCTTTTTGGTAGGAGAGTTGAATGTTGCAGTGATGTCATTACTCTACAGGTGGAGAGGTCATTTATCCCTAGCTAGAATGCTCTGTCCTCGGCCCACAGCAGCCTACTGGAAAAGGACTGTGGATGGGTGGGTAGAGGAGAGCAGGTCTGTGAAGGCTTCA
Organism: Tupaia belangeri chinensis; assembly: GCF_000334495.1. Classification (NCBI taxonomy): domain Eukaryota; kingdom Metazoa; phylum Chordata; class Mammalia; order Scandentia; family Tupaiidae; genus Tupaia; species Tupaia belangeri. The sequence goes on along the minus strand of NW_006204627.1, from coordinate 342,902 downwards.
GATTCCTCTTGGGATCCGTTTTGCATGAATGAATTGCAAAGGGAGTCTTGATGACCAGATGAGTCCTCACGCATTAACAGTCGAGGCCATCAGCTAGGAAGATGAAAAGACCCCCCCCAGAGAGTGAAAAACATGCCTCACTCTCTCCAGGAAGTTGCGCACTGTGGTCTCTGGGGGTATATGTATGTGTGGATACAAGTACACCTCTTTAGACCTCTGTCACCTATGGACGTGGTGTGTGTGTTCCTCTCTGATCTATAGACCTGCAAGCTTGTGTGTTCCTATCATCTCTGGACAAATGTGTGTGTGTGTGTGTGTGTGTGTGTGTGTGTGTGTGTGTGTGTGATCTGTGGCCCTGTGTATGTTTCTCTGTGATCTATGGATGTATGTGTGTTTCTCTGTCCTTTATGAACATATGTGTATATGTTCTACTGTCATCCAGGGACATGTGTGTGTGTGTTCTCTGTCATCTTGGGGCCTGTGTGTGTGTTCCTCTGTCATCTAGGGATGTGTGCATGTGTGTGTGTTGTGTTTTTATCCCAGGTCTGTGAGCTATGTGTATATGTCCCTCTCTAGGGTGGATACTCATGTGTGTTTATGCCATCAAACCTGTGTGTGTGTGTGTGTGTGTGTGTGTGTGTGTGTGTGTGTGTGTTGCCTCCAGGAAGGTGAGCATATATCTCTACTTTGTTTCACAGCTGTTCAAGTGAAAAGATAAGGCCAAGGAGAGGGCTAGGAGAATCCAGGGGGTGATCGTAATGTTAAAAGGACAAATTCTTTTGAATGCAGTTGGGTCTTCCCTCACTATTTCTGGCTTATCTCTGGCCTAACCCTCCAATTCATAGCTTCCCGCTAGGTATCTCTGCAGGTGCCTCTTAACTGAATTATCCACTTTCTTAAAGACATTTCTTCCCCTCCTTGCCACCTGGTCCCATGCATCCAGAGTCACCAAGGCCCGTTTCTTCTTGCTCAAAAATCTTTCTAAATCCAACCTCTCCCTGTTAGGTCTGCTCACCTGAACTGTTAAAAAACTTCAAATGCACTTACTTCCAAGGACTTTCAAAGTCTTTGCCTCATATCTCACATCCTCCAACCTTTTTTTTCCCTACACAAAGAACAGAGGAAGCTTTTTAAACCCCAGGTATGATCCTGCCTGTACTTACTTATGACTCTTAGTGGCTCTCTCCCACCAGACCAATTCTAGACCCCCTAGGACAATATTCCAAACATTCCCTTCCCTGACCCCAGCTGCCTTTTCAGCTCACCTCTGATCACTCCCGCACACGCGGCTCTCCAATGTGGTGAAGCCTGTAAAGTGCTTAGAATAGTGCCTTACAGTGCCAGCAAAAGTCTGTCCTCATTGCTGGTTTTCCCATTTTTATGTACATCATTGCTACATTAATATATGTGCCGTGCATATTAACACCCCTGTTCGTCAGCCCATGTTCCTCCTTCTGCCTCTAAGGCCTTTCCTCCATCAACCAGGGCAAACCACTGCTCGTGCTTCCAGTCTCCAGAATCAACCAGATGTGCTCCTTCTTTACAATACAGTCACATCTGGAAGAGATCAAGTGCTATGCTCCCCTCCTCTCTGTCTGTATCTGAGTGAATACACACATGTGTTCATGTGAGTTTACATGTGTATACATACATGCCTTATTATAAGACTTTTCACATAGCTTGTAGCTGTGTATGTAAATGTGTACAGGCTTCTCGAGCAAGAATCGTGTCTTACTAATCTATCCAGGCTTCTCCAGCACGATCAGGTTCTCTACCACAAGTGGCCTAGCACTTAATCAATATATTTTGAATGAATATGAATGATTGGCTGATATAAAACCTAGTAATTTCTAGGAAGCGCTACTGATTTGGTCCTCAGATATCAATATTAATGAGTGTTAATATTTGAAGGCTGGCAAACTCCAACTGAACACAGAGAGGAAATGAGAAAGCTTTGGCACACGTGCACGGGGGGAAGCCAGCAGCCTCGCTGAGTGTCTCTCCAGTGACTATGGCTTTGAACTCCTCCAGCAGATTTCCAAACAGGATCTGAAACTGCCTCAAAATGTGTTATGCTAGGCTTCTAAAGCAACAATGGAACGTGGCCAGAGTAACGGCTCATGGTCATGGATTGATCTTGCCTCCAAGAGTGGTTTCAAAGCTGTCCGGCAACACCTCTGTGCAGCCTCAATTAGGCGTCGCCTGTAGTCAGGTTAGATCATTTCAGATCTCAGCCTTCATGTTGAAAAGGTGATTTACTGCAAAGGTGATAACTTCTTTTGTAACTTTCAGTTCAGACCCTACATGGGTCGAAAGCTAGATATGTATATTCAAAACCTAAAAACAGGAAACCTGAAGGGAGATACCAGTTTGCAGTTTAAAAAAAAAAAAAAAATGCTCATCAGTGCTATGAGTGTCACTGCCAGGGAAGCATCCGATGCCGGCCTCGCTGGCCTCTTCATGATGCCCACCTCATCCCCTTATGGGACAGCTCCACCCCTTTCCACACCTTGGAACAAGAGCGTCCCAGCCCCAAAATGAGGAAGTTCCTCTCTACTCCTCACTAGAGTCACCATGTTTCTTATACCAGGACTGCCTACTTCAGGGAGATCGATGGAGATGATGTCTGTAGCTCCCCTGGCATATCCTCTTACCAGGCATTGTACCACCAAAAAAGCCCAGCATTGCCCAAAGTTGGGACCCCTTTGCCAGCATGGCAGTTACATGACCGTGTCCATTGTCACCTCTTTATATTTGCAAACCCAACACCTGGACGGTAGACATGACCAAATGAGAGGCAGGAGCTAAGCGATTCCAGGAAAACGCCTGCACAGCGCAGTTGTCGTTTCATTTGAACACCAGCCGCTGCCTATTGCTTACTGAGGCTTCCTGACGGGGACAGCTGCATGAGTTTTCTGATGGTATGTTTTACTGGATTGATCCTTGTCGTTGAACATGTATGTGCATGCACTAGGAGCAGAAAAGGCCTGTTTACAGGGAGGAGAGCCATCAGTGACGGGGTTCTTTCTTCTGGTTTTCACAGTATGACTGAATAGGGGATCTTCTTCAGAACCTTCTATCGAGGGTCCCTTGGGCATAACAGCCTACAGGAAGGTTGTTTTGTTTTGTGGGGGTGGGGATGGTTTTCCTTTTTGTAATATACTTTAAAGGATGAACCTTACACTGCTCTTAGTCTACTTGCACAACATCCACTAAGCAAAAGTGATTTGGTTTTCTACATACTAAGTGCCGAGTTCAGGGACACAAAACTAAATGTCACAGGTACCTCACAACTGGTAGCATGGTGGGCTGCGAGAGATCAAGTAGGCGTTTGGGAAAGGCTTCCTGAAGGAAAGTACAGAGTTTCAACCAGATGATGAAGGAGAAGCATTCCAGCCGGCACAACCAAAGCGGTCCTAGCACCACAGGCTAGGAAGCCTGCTGTTTGGGGAGTTAGTGCAGGACAATGTTGTAGAGGCCAGGAGCAGGCGGGTGGGCAGTCACCAGGGCTGCTTGACTGGGATGTGCCGTTCTGAGACCCAGCTCCCAGATCTGGGTTTCGAACACACCTTCCTGTAATGGGAGCCAAGGCTTCTGGGTGAAATTGGCTAATTCCAGGACAGAGATGAACCTGGGATATATTGTGCAAAACAGAAATGCTAAGGGAAAAAAAATGGGTCTACACATTGAAGGTTTCCGAGACCAACCTGAAAGAACTCCTGATGGCTAAAACTGGAATTGAGTGCTGAAAAGAGAAAGAAAGAGAAGGAGTGAAGAAGGGAGAGAAAAACAGAAGAACAATAATTTGGATTATAACCCAAAGTCTAAAGACAATATTTTTTTTCAATTGATACTGATATAAATAAATAACTGAATAAATAAATAAATGGTATTAAAAATATAGAAGAATTCTGGATTCTTCTATGACTCCTGAGAACTAGTGATTTAAGGAAAAAAAGAGAAATGAAGATTTTCTACTGAAAATGGAGCCTCCAGCCCGCAAACTCGAGTGGAGAGGCAAGGGCAGGCCTTTAGAAGAAGACTCCTCCATGGCTCCTGAGAACTAGTGATTTCGCACAGCACGTGTGCATACCACATGATCTTATTTTTTGCCTTTTTTTAAAAAAAATTTTTTGGTGGTTTTTAATTTTTTTTCTCTGTTTTTTTTTCCCCTGTTCTCTCTCTGTTTCCTTTTCTTTTTCTTTTATCTCGTCACTCTACTCCTCAATCTCCATTCACTGTGCTTCTAGACGGATCTAATGGAACCATAGCCAAACATCCAAATACTATTAGGGTTAACATATTGCTCAATATCCAGTGAATCTGCTGCATGAAGGGATAAAAACAGACTGGCAAAGAGATTCCAGGTCACTTCCTTCTGCACGCTCCTGAACGCTTAGATTGAACTTCAAGACTTACAGAGAAACACACCATCCATCAAATGACTAGAAATTACCACAGGGCCACAAGAAATAAGGGAAAGCAAGAAAATACTTCTCCAAGGGAAAAGAATAACTCCTCTTCATCCACAGGCAGTTCAGTGAAAATCATGGACACGTCTGATAAAAAATTTAGAATATTCATAATGACGAAGCTAACAGAGATGGAAGAGAAGAGAGACAATGAACTGCAGAAGAGGCAGGAGAAAGGAGCTGATGAGTTCCAAGAGGTGAGGAAATGCTTGTAAGATCTAAAAGAGGAATTACACACTTTTAAAAAGAATCAAATGGACCTGTTAGAGATGAAGGCTATAATACAGGAAGTCAAAATCTCCCTTGAAAGTATTAAAAGCAGATTAGATCATACAGAAAATAGAATCACAGGCGTAGAAGAGAAAATTGCTGGCCTAGAAAAATCCACCACAAAGACTGAGAAAATTGCCCCCAAAAATGACAGTAATATATGAGGAATACTAGATACCATCAAACTTCCAAACATCCATATAATTGGTATCCCAGAAGATGAAGAGAGACTCATAAGGGCATTGATAATCTATTTCATGAAATCTTGCAAGAAAACTTTCCAAACCTAGAGAGGCATCCAAAGATCCAGGCCCAAGAAATGCAAAGGACTCCAAATAAAATCAACCCAAGAAGATCTTCTCCAAGACACATTATAGCCAGACTGACCAAAATCACAGACAAAGACAAGATACCAAGATTGGCAAGAGAGAAATGGCAAGTTACCTACAAAGATTATCTCATCAGGTTAACACCAGACCTCTCATTGGAAACAATGTGAGTGAGGAAAGAATGGGAAAATATATTCAAAGTGTAAAGGGAAAAGCAATCTCAACCAAAAATATTATACCTGACAAGATCATCCTTCAGATGGGAAGAAAAGACAAGAACATTCTCAGATAATCAAAACCTGAAAGAATTTACCAACACCAGACCACATCTCCAAGAAGTTCTGAAGGGAGTGCTATACCAGGAAAATTAAATACAGACACACAGAAATAAGAGTTCAAAAACTAAGAAAATGGCCAATTTAATTATAGGAACAAGTCTGGAGTTGAATATTATATCCCAGAATTTAATCGGGAAGATCGAACCACAATAGAAGATAGATTAAGTACAAGAGACTGAACTGGTGAAATAGCATTTCATGACTTTTGACTAAAACATTGCTGATTTTCTTCTAGGCTTTGTTTTCCTATTTTAAGGATTTTTGTCCTGTCTTGAGTTGTCAATAGATTCATGTACCTATTATTTGAATAGAATCCTAACCTGTTTCCTGGCTTTAAGTCAGAAATAGGGGTTAAAATATATATGAAACTAGAAATGGAAAATTATTGCCAATAACATGCATGATTAAGCCTCTATACAGTATATTCTGGATGGGAAATTACATTCTGCATTCTGTGATGATGCTTAGGGAATGAATGTAAATTAATTCATTTAAAAAAGTTTCAGAAAAAAAATCTCATGGAAATACATGTAATGGGAAAACTATGTATGAATTTCAAAAAGTTTTTGTACCAAAATAAATTTATACTTTAATTGTAAAAATTTAAAAAAATAGAAGAATTCTTACAGAAGAATTCAAAATATTTTATGTAGCTACAACCCCTTTAAGGAGGTAGAAGTTAAGTTCTCAACCTCTGAGTATGCTGAATTTAGTGACTGGCTTCTAATCATTAGGGTTTGGAAGTGTGGGGGTGTCAGGGGAAGGGTGTGATGACAGAACACTTCGCCTCTGTGATCTCCCTCCCCCAAAACCTATAATTCCAGTCTACCCAGGAGAAAAACATAGGAAAAAAAAAAAAAAACAGCATTCCTCAAAACTGTCAAAATCATGAAAAAACAGGGATAAGGAGACATAAGGAATAGATATGATATCCTGGCCAGTTTCCTGGAACAAAATAAGTACATTAGAAAAAAAAACAGTGAACCCTGAATACAAAATGGAGCTCAGGGAACAGATAGATACCAGAGTCATCCGTGATCAACTGAGACACACACTGCAGCAATGTAAGACAGTAACAGTAGGGGAAACGGCTCAGGGGGTGCAAGACCTGTCTGTGCTATCTTTGCAACTTTCCTTTAAATCTGAAAAACCTTCTAAGATGGAGAGTTTATTTAAAATGAAGAAGATGAGGCTCACATTACAGAGGAGTTTAGACTAAGTTTTGATCACAGTGATTGGATAGGTAACTAGAGGTGTCTTATGAGCAAAGCCACATGGCCGAAAATGGGGTTTTAGGAAGATGCTATGGGACAGTAGGAGAGTGCTCAGAGACAGTCGAGGAATCTCCAGCAAGGTGTTTTCACATCTCCTTCTCTCCTCATGAAATAATGATGCTACCGAATTGGAGGAGCGGCAGTCGGATGGGGCAAGGCTCTAAAAGGGCCTCCTGACACAGCTAGAGTAAACTACATGAAGGATCTTGAGTGGGGGTAACTCCATGAACTCCAAGAGATGCAGCATCTTAAAGGCTTGATCATATTGGCTTTGAGGGTCGCTTCTCCATGCTCAAAAGTATCAGCTGAGGTAGCAGCTATGCTATAATTGAAGCAGGAA
>NW_006204627.1:323679-335716 GCF_000334495.1 Tupaia belangeri chinensis | reverse complement strand
CAGGAATGAAGAGAGAGGCCAGAGATCTGAGTTTCAGTCCTGGTTCCAGCACTAAACATGTCTCTCCCACTTGGACCACTCTTCTATAACACCAGGAAGGTGGCTTGTATAACCTCTGTGACTGACCTATCCAACATAGTAACTGCTGGCCACATGCAGCTGGCAAAAAGCAATTAAAATTGTAAGTGTATTTCTTCAGTCACATGAGCTACATCTTAAGTGCTCAGTAGCCAAATGTGGCTAGAGGTTACCATATTAGACAGTTAATTGAATATTTCCATCATAATGGCAAGTTCTGTTGGACAGTGCTGCTCTAAGGTCTCCTGCTACAAAAGTCATTGACTGAAGATGAAATACACTGCATTTGTTCATCTGGAAGAGGTATTTTCTCATCTCTGGAAAGCTCGAAAGTGAAATGAAAGCTTTTCATTATTCTTCTGTTATTTATGAGTAATACAAAAATGCTCTAAAATGTCTTCTAAGTAAAAAAGAAAGAAAAAAATTATGTTACACAGCCATGTACCTAATATGCCTCTGTGTATGTGTGTGTGTGTGTGTGTGTGTGTGTGTGTGTGTGTATGTGTGTGTTTGCTTAAGGGATGTATTTAATGCTTGTGTATGTATGAAATATCTCTGGTAATAATCACAATAAACTGTCTTTATGAAATGAGACTAGGGAACTTATGACTGCAATGAATGGAAGGAGACTTCATTTTCAAATCTTGAGTTTTATCTATATTTACATATTAGCAAGCTCATTAAAAATGATTGAGTGCACATAGAAGTTTCAGGAGCAGTACTGAACTAATCTATAGATAGATGTCAAATAATAGATATTTCAGAAGCCATCTCAAGTAAAATAGAAAATGAAACTTGTGAGAAGTAGGAAATCAAGGGTGGGGGAAAACAAAACATATAAGAAACAAGAAATGGAAAATTATTTGTTGATGATAACATGTATGCTGATGTGCTTGATTGAACCAATATACACTCTAATCTGGATGAAAAAAATCTCATTTTGTATGCTGTGATGATGTACAGTGAATGGAGGTAAAATAAAATAAAAAAAGAAAAAGAAACTGTCTAAATATTATAAAGATCATTAAACAAAACCTAACAGCAAATTAAAGAATAATAATTTATTTATTTAATTTGTTTTTTTAGAGAGATTTTTGCTATAAGGTGTGTGCATTCTCCAGAGAGACAGAAAGCGAGAAATCACCCCGGGGGCGGAGTGCGAAACTACAACAATTCCTTCTCCTCCATTCTCCTCTTGGGATCTTGGGCACACACACACGCACACGCCTGACGTGAATATAAGTCACCAGGTCCAGGACTCAAACTGTGGTCGACTACATGAGAGTCCAGTGACATAGCCATTACGCCAACTGCTATTCCCAATTATTTTAATTTAAAAAGAAAATAGATTTTTGCTTTCCATCACTATGGCTGACTAGATATTCAGACAAATCATTGATACAACACACTTTAAAAACCTAGAGAAGTGTTTACAAACATGTTTCTATATGGTATATAGCTAAACTGGGGTGAAAAGAAAGGAATTTTTCTGATTCCAAAAACAGCAAGGAAGTATAAATAAATTAGAATGAGTACTAATTCTTTTTAAAAAAAGAATTATCTATTTAATTTTATTATTATTATTTTTAATTTGCTATAGGGCACGTGCACTCACCAGAGGGAGACAGATAGTAAAAGTGAGAAAGCAAGCCAACAAGTCTTGGTTGGCCATGTGGGAGTCCAGCGCCTTAACCACCATACCACCTCCTGGCCCCAATGCTAATTCTAAATAGCCTAAAATTCCTAATGGCCTGTGGTTTAATGGGTCACACATACAGGTCAGGAGATGAAGTATGAGTGGAGTCTGAGCAGGCAAAGAGGTTATATTGGAGACCCCTATAGCCCTGATCTCAGAAGAGTAACATTTTCAGTGGGTAAACTAGAAAATCTTGTTCCACAGAGACAGGTGGTAAGGATAAATTATCTCGGCCTTGGATGTGAACAAAACAAAGTCTTCCCTTGATAATTCCTTATCAAAAGTCTGTACTCACACAGATTTAAGGTTAGGTAGGATTCATACTACTTATGTGACTTTAAAAGCCCAGAACTGAAAATGAAATGAAAAGTCATCCTAGACTACTAGTGCCTAAGGTGAAAGCAAACACATGTCCTTCCTGTAAGGAGGAATGAACTCTAAACACACATCACAAAGAACTCCTGGAAATAAAGTTCTGAGGTATATGAGCTCAAAATCAGAAATCACCAAAGACACGAGAAGTAAGCCACCATGAGCATCGTCAACAGAAACAACCTATAGAGTTATCCCACGAGTACTACAAATGCTAGAAACTCTTCAGCTGTAGAATATCAGTATGTTTAATGTGCCAAAATAAATGTTTTGAAAGGATGATAAAAGAACAGTAAGCTATCAAAACTGGACAGTAGATATGAAAAAGGACCCTATAAAGCTTTCAGAAATGAAAAAAAAAATGTAATAATGAAGTTAGAAACCTCAATAGAATAGATACAGCTGAAGAAGTAATTAATGAACTAGAAGATGGCACTGAAGACATTCATTAGAATGCAGTGCAGAGTGTTATAACCAGACTGGCCAAATCTACAGACAAAGACAAGATACTAAAATTGGAAAGAGGGAAACATCAGGTTACTTATAAAGGTTATCCAGTCAGGCTAACCTCAGACCTTTCATCAGAAACAATGTGAGTGGGACCAGCAGTTAGTGTAATGGCTATGTCGCTGGACTCCCACGTAGTCGACCACGGTTCGAGTCCTGGACCCGGTGGCTTAAACTCATGCTGGGCTCATGTGCATGTATGCCCAAGATCCCGAGAGGAGAATGGAGGAGAAGGGATTGTGGCATGGCCATCCCCCCTGGGGGGTGATTTCTCACTTTCTGTCTCTCTGTCTCTCTGTCTTTCTGACGAGCGCACATGCCCTATAGCAAAAACCTCTCCAAAAAAAAAGAAAGAAAAAGAAACAATGCGAGCAAGTAAAGAATGGGAAAATATATTCAAAGTGTTAAGTGAAAAACAGTTTCAACCAAGAATACTATACCCGACAAGATTATCTTTCATATGGAAAGAAAGGATAAAAACATTCTCAGATAAACAAGACCTGAAAGAATTTGCCGATAGCAGACCCACTCTTCAAGAAGTTCTGAAAGGAGTGCTCTACCAGGAAAACCAAAGACACATACAGAAATAAGAGAACAAAAGGCAACCAAGAAAATGACCAATGTAGTGCTAGGGACAAAAATATCCATAATAACGTTGAATGTTAACTTCCAGGATTTAAATGGAAAGATCAGACCACAGCAACACCGCATATTCAGCAGTAGAGAGTTTGAACATAAGACTGAACTGGCGAAATAGAATTTTATGACTTTTGAGTAAAACATTACTGATTTTATTTTTTTACTATACTTTGTTTTCCCAATTTAAGCATTGTACTTTCTTTTGAGGTATTGATAGGTTCAGCAATTTGTAAAAATATTTTTCTTGTTTGTTTCTTTAAATGGAAACATAAACTTTTCTTCCTTCCTGACCCCTCTGGAATTGGAAAATATTTGGGAGTATTTTTATTTTGTGGCAGAAGCGTTATTTGCATAAGTTCAATAATGCCTGTTGCATTGAATCAGAAATTGGAAATACTAATTATCAGACAGGCTTTGACTGAGATGTCATACATGCAGATTAATCAGAAAATTATGGAATGAAAGTGGATCTCGAATAAGCCAACAGAAGCTCTTAGAAAGATGGCCTAGCACCATAAGTAGTTCTGCCTGACAGAGAGGATTAGAGAAGATATGAAAGAATTTATAACATAAAATAACCAGGACTTTTCTAGCCAGCATTATAATCAGTAGAGATTACAAAAGAGCAACCACACCAGAGGATTATCTTGAGAAAGACGTTGAAGGAAGAAAAAGAGACAGATCTTTGCTAGCAGATGGTATGTCACAGAATACTTGGTAGGCAGGGCTGAATTAAGGTTTATGTGTGACTCGTGTACTTGGCATTTGCTTTTCAACAATTTGAGTAGTTGACATGTAAATATTTTCTCAAAAATATTTAAAGCCATACTGTTTTTGTTATAGAGTCACAAACAAAATTATACAAAATTATAAGAAATATTTTGAACATTATCTTTAAAATTCAGTATTTTGAAATTTTGGAAGTTGTTTATTAACTGTCAAGAACTATGGAGTATGAGCAAAAATTTTTTGGTATGTAAAGTAAATGTGGAAAAGTGTAAAAATAAATAAATAAATGAAAAAGGGGGAAAAAAGAATGCAGTGCAGAGACACTGAGGTGGGAAATGAGCAGAGAGTTTAAACACATGGAGGTTATTCTAACTAGATTCAATAAATGGGTAATTGGATCATGGTAATTGGAAGTGTAGTAAATATTTAAAGATGCAATGAAAGAATTTGCTAGAATTTTCCAAATCTTCAGATTCAGGTAACTCAGTGAATCCCAACTGGGGATAAATAATGAGAAATCTGTACCTGCCCATGTCACAGTGAAATCTAAGAAATCATTAAAACTGAAGAGAAAAGATAGATTATTTATAAAAGAACAAACCGAATGCCGACTTTCACCAGAAACAATAAAAACAAAAGACATTGAAATGATACCGTCAAATTGCTGAGGAAAAAAATGGCCAATTTTAAGTTTATACCCAGCAAAAAAACTATGCTTTAAAAAGTGAGGGAAAAATAAAGGCGTTTCCCACAGACAGAATCCGAGAGGCCTGACTACCAACAAAGCCCCACTAGAGGGGTTTTAAAGAGTGCACGGTGAGAAGGAGCATGAACTGAAAAGAAAGCTATGGCATACAGTAACAACACAGCAGATCGCCATGGTGGGCAGTCAAAGCCACCGCTAAATAAGTATAAAACCATCACAATCACGTCTAATTTTTTCATGTAAAAAGAACATAGCCCATAAGCAAAGCAGCATCTGCTTGGAGTCCGAGTGTGCTGATATCCTCACATGATTTAGCCTGTGAGGGGGATGGCAGGGCACAGCAGTAAAACACAATGCTCTGTAAGGCTGACTGTGCATAGGAAGGTTCCAGGTTTGCATCTGGAGACCTCCCTGAGTACTCCAGGTATGCATGTGTGTCCGTGTTCTAGGGCTGACAGGTTCAAGAGATGGATTGTGGTGTTAAGATTCTGTGAGAGGAGCTCTCTCTCTCTCTCTCTTCCTCTCTCTCTCTCTCTCTCTGTCTCAAACTCTCAGGGAAGAAGGATAAAAAGAAATATTTTAAAAATATGTGAGTTGCTAATTAAGTCAAGGCCTTGTTAAGTTAAAAATGCATGATACATGTTTATGGTAGCCACTAAAGTAACAAAAATAGAATATGTAATTTATGTACTAATAATGGTGAGAATGGATTTACAAGGGAATAAATACCTTAATTTAAAAGAAAGCAAAGATGGAAAGAGGGGGAGAATAAAATGCAGAATAAATAGAAAGTTGACAATGAGTTGGTAGAAGTGAACCCAAGTATATTACTAAGCCCAGTTGATGTAAATTGACTTTATCCATCGGAGAAGGTGTTGTAGCGTGGCCATCCTCCTAAGGGGTGATTTCTCACTCCCTTTCCTCTCTGTCTCACTCTGGTAAGTGCATGTGCCCTATAACTATCTAACTTAATTAATTAATTACAATTTTAAAAAGATTATTAAACCAAATAACAAAATAAGCACCAAGCAGTGGTACAACAGCAGCACAACCATACCCACATGGGAAAGTTTCTGGGATCACGTCCTGGGACCTCTCTGGGTATGCCAGGTACATGTGCATGAGCCCATTTTCTGGACCACCAGAGACTGGAGTGGACTGTGCTATGGGGACCCTGTTAGGGGTGCCTGTTTCTTTGTCTCTATCTTTTGTAGAAGAAATAAATAATAAAACAAAATCTTGCTAAGTGTTATTTGCAAGAGATGGTTTTAGTAAATGAGGGTACAGAACGTTTAAAAGAAAAAGAGTGGAAATAGTTAAATATACCAGATTGATGCTAATTAAAAGAAAGCTGGGGTAACTGTTTCATATCATTCAAAATAGACTTTACTGTAAAGAATTTACTACATAGTGATAAGAAGTCAAAATTATGGGGCTGGCAGGTGACGTGGTGATTAAGGCGCTGGACTCTGACATGGTTGACCACAGTTTGAGTCCCAGACCTGGCAGCTTGCTCTCTCACTTTCTCTCTGTTTCTCTGTCTATCTTTGGTCAAGTTTAAATAAATAAATAAATAATAAAATTTTATGAATAAAATTAAATAAAATAATTCTTTTTAAATAAATAACTAGAAAATATTAAAAATTTAAAGTTATATGCAGTTTTATGTATCAAATATACTAGGTCATTGGAAAAGTCATGATGTATTTTCCTGTTTTCCTATACAAAAATTTATCATGACTTTTTCTTTTCTTTAAGAATTATTTTATTTAACTTTCTTTCTTTCTTTCTTTCTTTATTTATTTATTTAATTTTACCAGAGAGGGACAGAGTGAGAGACTTGAACCCCTGTCGGCCATGTGGGAGTCCAGCACCCTTAACCACCACACCACCTGATGGCCCCGTGTCATGACTTTTTCAGTGATCCAATATATTACTTTAAAATGACAATCATTATTTCAAGAGTAACTTGACAAATTCACTATCATAGAAGTAGATTTTTTTAACACATTTCACAAATATTAAGAAACAAAGTTAAAGATAGTTTTTTCTAAAGATACAAAAAACTCAGATGATATAATAAACCAGCTTTAACTGATCTGGGTACAGCATGTTAAACCCCCCGATACTGCACATGGAGCACTTATAAAATTTGACTACATCTATAATGCAAGTCTCGACAAATTAGTACACAGACCAGAGTCTCTATAATACATTTTTTAAAGTTAACTTCCCCCACATATTTTGAAACAAGTATTTTTTTAAAAATAACTAAGGAGGGCCATCAGGTGGTATGAGGTTAAAGCACTGGATCCCACACAGTTGCACAATTCAAGTCACAGTCCAGGCCTTTAGTACATCTGACCAGCCATGCAGACTGGGGGTTCCCATGGTGCACTCCTTGAATTTGGTTATTGCTAGAACAGTCCACAGAACTTAGGAAGGCATTTGTGTTTACCAGCTTATTAAAAGAACTGCACTTAGAAACAGCCTAATGGGAGAGATGCACAGGACAGAGTATGGGGTTGGGGTGCAGAAGTTCCAGGCCCTGTGTGGACACATGGCCCTCCCATGTGTTCATAAACCAGGAAGTTCTCTGAACACACCTGGTTAGAGTTTTTATGGAGGCTTCGTTATATAGGCACTCAACCTTCAGCCCCTCTCTGCTTTATAGAGGTTGGGGAGTGGGAGTAAAAATAGAACTACCATATGATCCAGCAATCCCACTCCTCGGTATCTACCCAAAGGACAGAAGAATTCTTCATTGGAAAAGTGCTTGCACATCGATGTTTATTGCGGCACTATTCACGATTGCGAAGACATGGAACCAACCCAAGTGCCCCCGCACGGATGAATGGATTGAAAAACTGTGGCACATATACTCTATAGAATACTATTCAGCCATAAAAACCAACAAAACCCTAGCTTTTGACAGAAAGTGGAAGAATATGGAAGATTTACTGCTGAGTGAAGCAAGCCAGGCTATAAAGGAAAGACATTGTATGTCCCCACTTAATATATACCAAATGTCTGCACTCTATGACTGAAACTGATTGACTAAAGGTTGTACAAACACAAGGGATGGGTGTAAATGCCAGATGTGGTGTGTGTGGAGGAGTGGGGCCTAAGGAAGGACATTTGGAGGAGGGATACGGAGGCAGAGCATTGATGGGATGAGGAGGTGTGGTATCGGTTGAAGATATTTTGATCAACTGGACTGGGGAGAAATGTTCACATATTGATATGTTCACTTTGTAAGCTAAATAATGTGATTGAATGTATAAAAAATAAATAAATAAAGGAAGAAAAATAAAAGCACCAACCCTTAAATCTCTAATTTGGTTCCCATGGCAATAAGCACCCCCAACACACACCATACACACACACACACACACACACACACACACACACACACACCTTAGAGCTCTCCAAAATTCACCTCATTAACATAACTCTGGCTTGATTGAAAGAGGCTCTTGATGAATAACAAAAGACACTTCTTTCATCTTTATTGCTCCAAAGCTCTTTCAGGAATGGGAACAGAAACCAAATATTACAACAAATGCTTCTCTTACCCTATCATTCAGGAAGTTATAAGGGTTTTAGAAGGAAGGGAGGCCAGGAGACCAAATGTGTATTTCTCATTATGTCACACTAATTTTTAAAAATTATTTTATTTAACTTAAGTTATTTGTTTGTTTTAATTTGACTAGAGAGGGGCAGAGTGAGAGAGGGAGAGGGAGAAAGCAAGCTGTCAATTCCGAGACTCAAGCCATGGTCAACCATGTCGAAGTCCAGCACCCTTAACCACCATGCCACCTGCCAGCCCCAAAATTCTTTTTCTAAATAATTGTTTTATTTATTATTATCTTTTTGTTTTTTAAATTTGCTATAGGGCACATGCCAGAGAGAGAGAAAGTGAGAAAGCAAGCTTCCAGGTCCAGGACTTGAACTGTGGTCTGCCATGTGGGAGTTCAATGTCTTAAACACCACACCACACACGGGCTCCTGTCACAACAATTTTTTAAAAATAAGAATGAATGGAAGGGACCAGCAGTTAGTGCAATGGCTATGTTGCTGGACTACCACATAGTTGAGAATGGTTTGAGTCCCGGACCCAGTGGCTTAACCTCACACCGGGCGCGTGTGCATGTGTGCCCAAGATCCCAAGAGGAGAATGGAGGAGAAGGGATTGCGATGTGGCCATCCCCCCTGGGAGGTGATTTCTCGCTTTCTGTCTTTCTGTCTCTGTCTGTCTGGCGAGCACACACGCCCTATAGCAAAAACCTCTCCAAAAAAAAAAAAAGAAGAAGAAGAATGAATGGCCATCAGTGCAAAAAAAAAGTTACTGACCTAGAAAACAGACTCGGAGACCTAAGCTAGTCTAAGCATCCTTCGGCAAAAGATTTTTTATGAGTACGGAAGTTCATAGATGATGATGTGATACAGCAGGGCTAGCAAGCAGGTGGCTCTCCAGCTCCTTTCTTTCCTCTGCACCTACCCAGCCCATGCCCAAGACAGTCATCATTGGCCCATCCCAGCAGCCTTCCTTCTGAGCCAAGACAAGGCCTCAAGTTTCTTAATCCAGCATTTTGGGCAGCTTCTACCCAATGCTTGGACATGCAAAGTAAAATGAGAACAACTTGCTTCAACAGAGACAATTACATCATCCAACAACAATGAAATAATGGAAAAAGAAGGAAAGAGAGGGGAAAGAAGAGGAGGAAGAGAGAGACAACAAAAAAGAAAACAAGTTGTCATTGCGTTTATAGGCGAGGATCCAAGATAAGAATTCAGCCTAAAACTATACTGGGTTGTCAGAAAAGTCATGACATATTTTTTCTATGTTTTTCTATGCAAAAATGCGTCATGACTTTTCCAATGACCCATTATTTGATAGGTGCTTGTTGATCCCTGAACTTCAAAGATAAAGAAAGATGGCTTGAAGCAACTAAAGAGGAGACAAGGATAATATTTTAGGCCATCACAAATAAGACTAAATTTAGATCAGCCTACAAACATGCTGAAAAGAATTCTTGAATCCACAGAATGTGCAGAAATTGTCCAAACTCATCTTCAAAGACTTACCAAAAGGGTATTTGACTTGGATAAGCTGCAACTATTTTTTTAAATAACTCATTCTTTAATTCCATTTTTTTACTTAATTTTACTTATTCATTCATTTATCTTCATTTGACCAGAGAGATACACAGAGAGCAAGAGAGGGAGAAAGTGAGAAAGCAAGCCACCAGTCCAGGACTCGAACCATGGTCGGCCATATGGGAGTATCCAGCGCCTTAACCACCTCGCCACCTGCTGGCCCCCTGCTCCACCTTTTTAAAAAATAATGTAAACAAAGGGAACTATTAATGTAAAGTTTCATTTGTTTTTTATGACAGCCCTTAAACATGAGTTTTCTCATTTTAATCTTGTTTCAAGAATGTCAGTTCTATCAATCCTGGTGAGCTAGAGGGAGCAGATCAGGGAAATCCAGTAGCAGGTAATACATTTCCCTTTAAGGAGTCCAGAGTCGCCTTGTCTTTTGTAATAGGTTAAAATATGAATTTAGATTAATAAAAAGAGTAAACCATGTTTTGCCTTTAAATATTAAGGGATTATATCATTGCATGCAAAAACCATTGATTTAAAATAAGCATGTCATTATGTAAGTGCCACTTAGTAAGAGAAAAATCACTTCAATTAAATTATTACCCAGTGCTTTCTTACTCTTAATTTTTTATTTATGCTTGTAAATTTTTTTTCTTTATTTGTAATAGAGCATGTGTACATGAGCTTGAGATGTGGTGGGAGTACCCACGGGGGTTGGTCATGCCACAGCCCCCTCCCCCAGGCCCCAAGCCCATTGGATCAGGGACGTGTGTGTGCCCGGCATGTTTCAGACTGACCTACCCAGGGGTTTAAACTGCAGTTGCTATGTGGGACTGGGTTTTCTAGGGCAGTGCATTACTGCTACACCATGAAGCCGGCCCTATATTATACTTTTTGGAGGTGTTCTTTCAGGTGTACAGACAGGGCAGTGATCACATGACGAAGAGCTATGACCCAGGTCATGCCCGTGGAGACAGTGACGACTCTCTGGCCTTCCTTTTGGCTGATGGCAGTTACAGGATGTCATCTATCTGAAGACACAGCTTGATTTTAGGCATGTTAAAATGTGAAAAGTGTGTGTCTTAGAGTTGATGAAATAAGTCCACATCCAATAAATTACCTTCCAGGTGGGGATAAAAGGAAATAAGCTGCTTAAGCAGATAAAAATGACTGGGTATGACACATATTGTACTGCAGGAAGGTACAGGAATGCGTGTACCTGTCAAATAAGAGCTCGACTGACTCTACCAAGAAGAAACAGAGAAAGCTCTTCAGTTAGAGACTACAGATGTCCTTCAAGAAGGCAGAACAGAAAAGAAAGGGGGAGAACCCCAGAATGATGGGAAGGAGGCGAGGTGTGCTAGGCTGTTAGCCCCTCTCCTGTGGTCCTGGGGCCTTGTCACTGGGCTCCAAGGCACAATCACAAGGCTTCCACAGTGCTGGTGCTGCCAGCGCCACTGTCAGATGAGGGGACAGCAGTGTCCTTCTCCTAGGTAGGTGCTCAGTAAGTGCTCATTGAGTGCACGCATGAACTAGTGGGTATGTACAGGAGTTGGGTTGTCTGTGGCCCAAGGTAACAGCTGTCCTCTTTTCTCTTGTTATTCAGAGAAACTTGAGAGTGAGAAGCTAAATGTGGCTGAAGTCACCCAGTCAGAGATTGCTCAGAAGCAGAAACTGCAGACCGTCCTGGAGAAGATCAACGAAACCCTGAAACTTTCTCCCCGGAACATCAAGTGGAATGTGGACTGTGAGTAGCAAAAGGAAAATGGCGCCCGAAACGCTGCCTGTGGCCCTGCCGCGGGCCTTGCCCAGGAGCCATCCATAAGCTGGCAGGCCTCTGAGGGGATAAAGCCCGTTTACCTTCGAGCAAGATGCACCTTTCCTCTGAAAGGTTACTCGTCACACATAGATAACAAAATGAATTCATCAATAAAATCTGGCATCCCTTTTCTGTGAAAGGCTTTCTGTGGAAACCTCACATGGGATCCAGTGGGAGGAAAACGTATTTTCATTGAGCTACTGCTGAGCCCCAAGAGTGCCTTTGAGAAAGCTGCCTCCAGCTTATAGGTGCATTGGCAAGCTAAAGTCCCCATGTTTGAGAAGCAGGGAATGAGGACTCGGTTCTGTCTGTTCCAAAGCCCACACCTTTCCACTCTGTCTTTTTTTTTTTTTTTTTTGAGAGAGTTTTTTAATTTTTTTTT
>NW_006204627.1:298856-323118 GCF_000334495.1 Tupaia belangeri chinensis | reverse complement strand
TCTCCATTCTCCTCTCAGGATCTTAGGCATACATGCACACGTGCCCAGCATGAGTTTAAGCCACCAGGTCTGGGACTTGAACCATGGTTGACTACATTGGGAGTCCAGCAACATAGCCATTACGCCAACTGCTGGTCCCTCCACTTTGTCTTTTTTTTTTTTGTAGAGGTTTTTCTCTATAGGGCGCATGCGCTCGCCAGACAGACAGAGAGACAGAGAGACAGCGAGAAATCACCTCCCAGGGGGGATGGCCATGCCGCAGTCCCTTCTCCTTCGTTCTCCTCTCGGGATCTTGGGCACGCACGCACATGCACCCAGTGTGAGTTTCAAGCCACCGGGTCCGGGACGTGAACCGCGGTTGACTACGTGGGAGTCCAGCGACATAGCCATTATGCCAACTGCTGGTCCCCACTTTTTCTTTATTTGCAGAAGGAACAAAGCTATGGCAGAGATCGCAGGCAACTGAAACAGATTTTACAGTACAGCTCGCCGTAGCTAGTGTAGCTCAAGTTTCCCAGAAAGTACAAACCATTCATCCTTCTGCAGCCTCAAGGGCCAAGTGTCTAATGTGGAGTTAAGGAGAATCCACATTAAATCAGCAGGTCAGGTGAACCCTACAGCAACATTACCCATTAGGGAGTCCGAAGTTTTGTCTTAAGTATTGAGTGAAGGACAACACTGTACTGCATTCAACTTGGTCACGTTAAACCTCTCCACAAAATAATACCTTCGAAACTCGGAGGGAAAGTGAATCTTCACCCCTAAACTGAGGGGCTGCTTGCTGCCCACTGCAGTCTTTTCAGCAGGTCTCTAACACCTGACGTTGGGGCCCGGGTGCCAAGTGCCCCTTCAGCATAACCACCCCTTTGCTGCACAACACGGCAAGCTGCTGCTCACGGTGACAGCTCTGGGAACAGGCCATTCTCTGCCAAGCAGAGGGAGACACCTGAGGACTGGAAGGGGGAGGCCATGGCTTTGGACCTTAGCTGCTCTCTTGGAAAGGGGTCTGTTTCTCTGTGTTCCAGAAACGCTAGCAGTGTTCAGTGTAGAAGGGGGAGTGGAGTATGAGCACTAGATCTGGGAAGGGTATCTGTATTTGGTTTTTATTTTAATTGCCAGAGGATGCATACACTTGCCAGAGGGAGACAAAAAGAGAGAGAGAGAGAGAGGGGGGGGGGGAGAAAGTATCCCCCAGTGGGACATGATCATGGCACAGTCCCCTCCTTTTCTCCATCCAGCTGGGATTTGGGAAATAGCCGCACACATGTGCCTGCTTGTTCTTCAAGCCAGTGGGGCTGGGATTCAAATCACATGGTCAGCCATGGGGGAAATCTCTCTCCCTTAACCACTGGGCCATGGGTTGGCCTTCATTTTTAAACTATGCTCCTTTCTAAGTGTTGACCACAAGTACGTGCTTACATGTGTATATGCTCACACATATATCCATAAATGTATATTTTTACCTTATTCAGTTTCTCTCTACACATTACACTGTTCGTATTTATAGTCACATTGTCTGAACAATGATTTTCAATGCATACAGACTATTCCATTGCATGGATATACCATAACTTTCTAAAGCAGTGACTGTTAAACCATGCTTCCTCCAACCTAGGGATCAGGTTCCACAGGGGAGAAGGTAGAAAGCAGTGGGTGAGCTGCGGTTGGAACTCCAAGGTCCTCGTTATTACTTTAGCCAGAGCAGTTGTATGTTTTTCATGAGTTTTGCCTATCAGCTTTTAGAGTAAAGGATTTCTCTGCTTAATTTAAAAAAAAAAGTTGAAACCTAGTGTCTAAACCATCTTTTTGTTATTAGATGTGTTTTACAAGGTTTTTAAAAAATGATAACGTATTCCACAATGATTAATTATTAACAGTTAATAATTATGTGGCTGTGCAATTAATTCTTCTTAAAAATTCCCAGAAGTACAAAGCATTCATTGAAACACTGTGGAATTGTTTCTTCTGAAAAAATTCCCAGATGTAGAGTATTCGTTAAAAGACTCGGACACTCAAGAGATGCTTAGGATACAACTCTATGTTGCTCAACAAGATAGTGGAGATGCTACACGTCACCAGGGTTAAGAACAACTTGGGTTTTTTTTGTTTTGTTTTGTTTTGTTTTGAGAGATTTTCACTGTAGGGCGCGTGCGCTCGCCAGACAGACAGAGAGAGAGACATAGAGACAGAAAGCGAGAAATCACCCCCCAGGGGGGATGGTCACGCCACAATCCCTTCTCCTCCATTCTCCTCTCGGGATCTTGGGCACACACGCACACGCGCCCGGCGTGAGTTTTAAGCCACCGGGTCCGGGACACGAACCGCGGTCGACTACATGGGAGTGCAGCGACATAGCCATTACGCTAACTGCTGGTTCCCGGGGTTTGTTTGTTTTAAAAAAAAGTTTATTTACTTCTTTTATGAGAGAAAGGGAAGACAAGCAGCCTCCACAATGTCTCACACCACGATCATTCCCCAAGTCACCAGCCAGCCAGGATCCTGGGCACGCACACATGTGCCCAGTGCACCCAGGTTAACCTAGTGTCCAAACCCTTATCTCCCATACGGCTTCAGCATCTTAAAGTTACACTGTACAGCACTACCGTACTGCCAACCCATAAAACCTGTTTGACCAGAACTTTCCCAGCATCATGTTATCCATGAAGGGTGGGAGGAGTAGCATAGGTTCCTACAACCCTGAGAGAGGCTGGAGATGGCAGCATCTCTTGTCAGAGAGCAAGCCTAGACTTTCCTCTGTCCCTCAAGGACCACACCATGTCGTGGGTCAGTCCCATCTCAGGAACTTTTTCTCGCAGCTGTAACAGTACATAGAACTTAGCTGACGATGCCCAAAAGCCCAGAACTGAAACCTCCTGGAAGGCGAGGAGGTCAGGGTGGGCCAACCCCCAGTGAGGGCGGTGGTGGGCTGCTGTTCATTGTCAGTAGAAAGCCTCCTTTAAAGTAACGGTGATAATAAGAAACTAATGAGTTCCAAAGGAGTGTCTGAATCATCTCCTTTTCTCGGTGATTTCTCAAAGCTTCTGCTAAAACAGACTCATTGATTTAGGGAAGACAGCATGACAGTGGGCCCACAAAATGGGCCTGCGAGCGCCCCTGTCATGAAGAGACAGGAAGCTTCCAGGACTGTGAAGGCAGGTAAACTGCCTAGCAAACCATGCATGAGAAAGAAATGGAAGAAAGATGCCATATTTGAATTGCCTACGTGCCAGGTACTGGGTTGTTGGGAAGGTCACAGTGCATTTTTGCATAGAAAATCATAGAAAAAGATGTCATGACTTTCCTTACAACCTAATACTTTCACATAAATTATATAAATAAATAAATAAAACCAGCCACTCCTGGGTACCTGCCTTGTCCTAGGCACATTTACCCACAGGTACTCAAGATAGGTATCGCTCTCCCTGTTTGTCAGGATGAACACATTAGGGCTCAGAGGCCTCAAGTGGCCTACTCTACCCAAGGTCATGTAGCTGGTAAATAGAAGAGTTAACAAGTCAGAACTGAAGTTCCTGCCTGCCCGACCCTGTGGGGTCACTAAGTCAGTCTTTTCTTCAATCCTCTTCCAAGGAAACTAACTACAGCCTGTTACTGGGGAGAGCTGACGTGACCTCAGAGCTCAGCGGTTGATAGGGTGTGCTGGGAACCAGCAGTTAGAGTAGAGACAGGCTGCACTGGAGACCCAGCAATAACATGGGCCAAGGAGGCGCTCCACAGGCTCTCACCAAGAACCAAGGGGGGCCCAAGTTGAGGTCCATGATGACCAGGGGCGTCCCTCACCCTTAGAGGTTGGACAAAGGGACACTGGGTAGATACTGCTACATTTTGAATTTCTGCTTACATCGCCTAGAACTTGGGAGAGGTTGCTCTGACTTCTGAATCCTCTTACATTTCAGCTGTTCATGCCAAGAGCCTGGTGGCCATCTTGCATCTGCTGGTCGCTCTGTCTCAGTATTTCCGCGCACCAATCCGACTGCCAGACCATGTTTCCATCCAGGTGGTCGTGGTCCAGGTAAGATAGATATGTGCCCTTTTTTTAGAGAGAGAGGTTTTTGCTATAAGGCGCATGCTTTCACCAGAGAGAAGGAGAGACAAAAGCGAGAAATCGCCCTCCGGGGGTGGCCACCCTGCAGTCTCTTCTCCGCTTTGGATTTTGAGCATGCACACAGACACGCCCAGCATGCTTTAAGACCCCAGGTCCAGGACTTGAACCACATGGGAGTCCAGTGACATAACTATTATGCCATCTGCTGGTCCCATAGATCTGTGCTTTAAAGAGCTGTGCAGGCTGTGTGGCTGTGAGTGCAAAGGCACAGGTGAATACTGAAGCACTTGGGCGTGGAGGATGCTGGGAACATATTGGCTCATCCTTCTAAGTGTGCACAGGGAGGAAGAGTGTGTGACAGCAGCCTTGTGTGGGGTGTGTGCCTGTGGGTTTACATATTTTTTTCTGGGACAGTATAATGTGTAGTTGAGGGTGTGTGGTGTGTGTTTGTGAGGTGTGTGCCTTAGGGTCAGATACTGTGCGTGTGTGTACACCATGCCTTTGTGTACAGGAGTGCAAGGGGTGCCCTGCAAGCCGTAGAGAATCATATTTTTTTTTGGCTAAACAAAGGATACATAGGTACTGGGGGAAAACATATCTGCATGTGAGGGGTGTGTGTGCATGTGTGTGTGTGTATGTGTGTGTGTGTGTGTGCGTGCGTGCGTGCGTGTGTGTTTGCGAGAGAACCTATTGGCCGTGTCTCTGTTGAAGGCACTGCCACTTCTTACCCACCCAGAGAGCACAGCTGGGATCTCAGGTCATCTTTTCCAGATTGTTGGGTGGAATTTCCATCCACATATGGCTGTGTGATCTCCACAGTGAGGGTGTGCTCTCTCCCCGTGGCTGTCTCCCTCTGCTCCTAACCCATTAAATACTCCAATTCAGTTTCATTTTCCAACTTTATACCCATTAGCAAAAGGTCATTTCATTTGCTTGTTTCTGTTCTTTTGCAAATAAACATGCAGCAAGGGAGGACTCCCCATATTTGCAGCTCCCTGGATGCCCAGGGTTATCTGGGGGGTCTGGAATGGAGGACAGTGTGGCAGTTCTGCCATCCTTTTCCTTAGGAAAAGCCTGGAGGGCTGATACACGTGGCCTGACCCGGCTAGGACAATTTCCAAGACTCTGAGCTGAGCTTTCAGGGATCAGATGTTAGCAGGAGGGGTCAAGGACATGGGGACGCTCTTAACTGGCTCATGAGCTATGCCCTAATAAAAAGTATTTCTTCCATATCTGCTGAGTGCTTAACTTTGCTAAGCATTAAAAGGCCTTAACAGGAGCTCAGCCATGCAGTGCACACCAGCAGCTGCTGCTACCCAGCAGCCTAAAGCCATGTGGGTGGCAGGTTCAAATCCTCAATTCCCAGCCCACCTAAAAGCTGAGCATGCTGGTGCACCCTTTAGTCCCAGCTCCTTGGGAGGCTGGGATGGAGCACGAGGAGCTCATGGCCAGTGTGGGCAACACAGCAAGGTCCTGTGTGAAAGAGCCTGGCATGGTGGCACATGCTCATAGTCCCAGCTACTCAGGAGGCAGAAGCAGGAGGACCGCCACCTAGCGAGACCCTGTCTAAATTAAAAACAACACAAAGAGTGTGTAATAGGGATATGACACCGAGGCTCGGCCTGCCTGGAGACAAGACCACAAATGAGGAGCAGGCTGGACTGTCAGAAGCCCACAGCCACACAGCAAGTGAGGCCACGGCACTGCGTGTGGCTGACTGCAGGTTCCCGTTGGCCCCGTGTGCTGAGCTGGTCCCTGGATCACATGTGGTGCCGGATGTGGCACATGTGCAGTGGATATGCAACCAGCGGCAGCGTCCTGGCACCTTCCTTGTGGACCCAGACTTTGTCTTTGTGTTGTTGCCAGTCCGTAAGGTGTGAGTCCAATTTGGTATGCGCCTTACAGATCCCGACTGGGCAGGGAGGGGCGGCCAGGTGGGGCAGGGCTTCAGGGAACACCGTGTACAGTACTGCGGTGGTGGACACGCTCGGCCACTCTCAAACACTCAGCGCCAAGGCGAACCCTCGTGGGAACCTTGGACGTGGGGGTAGTGACGTGTCAGCATGGTCCCTCAGTGGCAGGAAGTGCACCCCTTTGATGGGAGGAGTTGTTCATGGGGAAGGTTAGGTGTATATGGGGGCAGAGGGACCTGGCAAATCTCTGTACCTTTCTCACAGTTCCGCCGTGAACCTAAAGCTGCTCTAAAAGATAAAAGCTTTTTTTTTTTTCTTTTCAGTGTTTGCTATAGGGCACATATGCTTGCCAGAGGAGAAGAGTAAAAAGTCACTCCCCAGGGAGGATGGCCATGCGGCAGTGTCTTCTCCTCCATTCTCCTCTTGGGATTCTGGGCATGCATACATGTCTGGCCTGAGTTTTCAAGCCACCAGATCCAGAACGTAAACTGCACAGCTGGCCACATGGGATCTAGCACCTTAACCTCCATGCTACCTGCTGGCCTAATAAAGAGTTTTTAAAAATGATTCTTGGAGCAGTTCATGAAAGAGTATTTTAGGGGGGCTGACAAGTAGCATGGTGGATAAGGTACTAAACTCCCACATGGTTGACTGTGGTTTGAGTCCCACACCTGGAGGCTTGCTTTCTCACTTTTTTCTCTTTCACTGGTCACATTAAAAAATAATAATAACACAATTAAGTAAATAACTCTTAAAAAAAAAAGAGTGAATACTTTAGGGGCCACATATCACTAACGCTGAAAAGTTTTTAAAATGTTTTCATGAGTAAACATACTGTCATTATATTCATTTATAACTCTTTCATGGCTAGTAGAAATATTTAGATGAAAATTACCCTACAAATCTTCAGTTTTGTGACAGTCCATTCTAAATTTGCCCATTAACTTTTGAACATCTTCGCATTTTTCTCTTTCTTTTTTGGGAGGAAGGAATGAGAGAGAGAAAAAAAACAAAACAATTTTTTTTTTTTTTGGAGAGGTTTTTCCTATAGGGCACGTGCACTACCAAAAAGAGAAACACAGAGAGGCAGAAAGCAAGAAATCAACCCCCAGGGGGATGGTCACACCGCAATCCCTTCTCCTCCATTCTCCTCTCGGGATCTTGGGCACGCACACACACGCACCCAGCACGAGTCCAAGCCACTGGGTCCACAACTCGAACCGCAGTCAACTACATGGGAGTCCAGCAACATAGCCATTACGCCAACTGCTGGTCCCCCAAGACAAATTTTTTAATTGCTAACTTTCATGTGCACTCATCAAAGAGAGAAAAAGCACCCTTCAGAGAGGTGTGCTTCTCCGTTTCTCAATCCCTGCTTCCCCATGCTGTGGGGATTTGGGGCACCCAGGCACACAAACCCAGTATTTCTCATGCCACCAGGACTAAGATTTTAGCCGCAGTCCGCCATGTGGCACCCATCCCCCTTAGCCAGTAGGCCACAGGGCTGACCCAATATTTTTCATATCAGCTGGAATAAACGGTCCTGTTTATTTCTAGTAGAAATAATATGCTATTGAAATTGCTACAGACCAAAAAAGAAAGAAAAAAGAAAATGAAAGGCTTGAGCCTAGAGAGGGCTTTTGAAGCGGTGGTCAGGGCAAGCCCTTCTTCTGGGCTCCATTATAGGACATCAGGGAGCTGTCGGTTTAATTCTTCCGGGAGGCAGTTTGTTATTATGGGGGAGAAAGGACCTTACATAAAGTGGCATCAATGCGTGTCCGGTTTAAGGGGTGCTTTGCTGTCTCAAGTTGACCAGGCACAGAAGCAGCCTCAGAATCGGCAGTGAGTCACCAGCTGATCTGAAGAGAAAACTCTTCAGGGAGCAGATAATGGGTGGAGGTGACTCAGGATGCTGGGCAAGGGGTTACTTAACCCACATTTCTTCTCCGTCCTATAGAAGAGCGTGTAATTCGGCATGAAGTGGGAGATGGGGCTTCGTGTCTTTGAATGGCCTCACGAGACAGGGACACAGGTTGCATTAGCCCCAGGTGGAAATTTGTCGGAACTGCGTTGGGACAAAGTCTGGATTTTTCTTCACCTGACCCCCTTCCAATGCCCTTTCTTATTTTCTGTATCCCTTTTTTGCTTTGCTTGTCCATTCTTTTTCATCTACTCCAGATTTGGTGTGACCCAGGTCTACCTTTCTTTGTGTGTTTTGCATGGATGCTAATTTGTGTGGCTACTGGGAATGTGAAGAGATGTTTCTGGGAGTCTTGGCAGGAGGCTCAGCCAGGCAGGTTTCAGCTGAGCTGCGAGTGCTCAAAGGCCCCTTCTTTAACCTTAGCTCAGCCCTTGGGAAGATGAATTTGCTTTGTCAGCCGCCTGCCATAGCCACTGTCCTCCAATGTCTGGTGCTGGCTGCAATGACCTCAGAGAAGGAATCTCCCTCCTCCAGTGTATCCAAGCCTTCCAGAACCTCATGCTCCTTCACTGGCTCCCATGCCCATGAGAGGAGGTTAAACTCTCCAAACGGGCACTTGAGCCCCCGGTGACTAACAGCAAGCACCGTCCCTCCTAACAGCCTCCCCACACATTGGTGCTATCCTGACGCTGCCTTCTAGCGAGAGCCATTCCTCCCGCTGGAATGACCTCTCCTCCAGGTCCAGCCAACTCTTACCTGTCCTTGGAGTTCCAGCTCCAGTGCCCTCTTAGGAAGGAGGGAGTTCCCTGATCATCCATCCAGCAGAGAGCGCCTGCTCCTGCCCGGCCTTCCCATTGCTCTGCAGAGAGTGGCCACCAGGGGTACATGCTGGATTTTCCGCCACACTGCAGAGCCGAAAGGGGACCCTGTTGATATTAACCCAGGACATCAGGCCCAAACCAGGACTGTTTGGGGGAACCATTCTCACGGGCCTGCTTTTCTCCCCCATTCTTCTCTCAGTTCCTCTCGGCCAGAAACCATGTCATAGCGTCCATAGTGCGTGTGGACACACACAGGGCCTAACCATAGACGGCACTGATTAATGAAATAAAGAAGAGAGGCAGAGTGTGGGATGGATGGATGGGGGGGAAGGGGCGAGGCTCCTAAGGACTTAATCTTTATTGATAAAAAGCCTTTGCTAGTTACCTGACTACACTGCTTCTTTAAAAGCTCCCATATTTATGGTTTTTGTTTTTTTGTTTTTTTGTTTTTAAAAAACAAACCTACCTCGGAGCTATCCAAGTTGGCTTCAGTTCCCCATCAGCCCCCCAGCGAAAAGTGTTTCTCAGCCTCGCTCCCTGGCCCCAGCTGGAGGGCAGACACACCCTGCCTTCATTTCCATGTGGGTTACTGTGGATTACTCCAGGAGGCAAACAGAATGTCTTCCAAAAAAGAAAGATTCACCGTCCAAGAAACAGCCTACTTGTTTGGACTGAACACTCATTGCACTTGGTCTTGGGGTACAGGCCAGTCCCGGAACTCCCGGGCCTCCGTTGCTTCGAGCACTCTCGTCTCTGGATGCATTTCTTAAACACCAGATACTTTCTCAATATCAGGAATGCTAATCAGTTTCTCTGTATTTTTCTCTAAAGCATATTTTTTTTTCTCCTCCCTCTCCCTCTCCCTACCCCCCGTTTCAGAAACGAGAAGGAATCCTCCAGTCTCGGCAAATCCAAGAGGAAATAACTGGTAACACAGAGTATGTCAACACCGTTGTTGCCAGCGAGTCTGTAATGGAACACAGATGTTTCTCCGAAATTCATCCATTTGCTGATATTTAGCTTTCATTTATTGGGATTGCAGGAGGGATTAGACTTCAGCCAATGATTACAGTTTAGCCTTTTCCATGCATTCAAAACATGCCTCTCAATGCTTAAGGTACAAACCTGGGTGGGGATGTGGGGAGAAGGAATTAGCAGTGATTGAAAATTTCTAATTTTGTGGCACTCCAGGAAAAAGTGTGCCCAAAAAAGCCAACCAGCATGAAATCACCATGCCATAAACATGGGCCCGGATTTAAATTGTGAACCTTCAAAAGGACATTTTTCTTCCTTTTCTGATTCTGATGTATTTGGTCTGCGCCATTGACCCAGAAAGCGCCTCTCTATCTTAGTCCTCTCGTTTTAGCCGCCCTCCCATTCACCTTTAGAAACTGGGCTATCGGAACACAGGGAAGGTCTGCTGTGGGGAACTCGAGTGGGAAGAGCAGGTGCTGGCTGGGGATTTGCGAGCACCTGGCAGGCTGGCACCCTGGCCCCATGCAAAGCTCACAAAGTTGGTTTTCAGCATTCCCTGTCCCCCCAAACTTTTCTCTGTGCCCCTGTTGAACTAGAGCAGCATAGTAGGCCAGCCCCATGGCCTGGTGGTTAAGCCAGCCGGACCCACATGGCCAACTGTGCAGCTGGAATCAGCTTCGGTGGCTTGAAAAACACACTGGGCCTGTGTGCGTGCTTGCCCCAAATCCCAACCTGACGGAGAAATAGAAAATGCAGGATTGCGGTAGAATACACCCAGTGGGGTGCTTCCTCCATTTCTTTCTGGTGAATGTGTGTTCCATTTGGCAGTTAAAGCCAGAAAAAAAAAAAAAAAAGATAAAGAGACCGCACAGTGGCAAGGACAGTGACCTCTAAGCCTGCCTGACGGGGTCAGATCCAGCCTCTAGGAAGCTCCTCCCTCTCCCCAGTCGTGGCCAGCGGGAGTCCAGGGCTCTGCTTGGACCACACTGTGCGTGTGCCTTAGTCAGGGCCCGGGGTGTGGGCATCTCAGGCCAAGGCCGGGGTGGAGACAGAGAGTGGCCCTTCCTCACGGAGCAGCCTCCGTGTCACCCCAGAGGCTCACCTCGATGGCCGATGGGTCAGCTGTGTGCAGGGAGCACCAGTTCTTGGTCTCAGTTGTGTGAGGGCTGGAAGGAAGACTGCCCTGGGTCAGGCCTGCCCCACACCTCCCCACCCTACGCCAGGCTTGTCCAAACCTTCTACTTCACCTTCTGGAAAAGAGAAGGAAGGACCAGAGAGGAGCGTGCCCTGGAAACCCAGCAGTCAGGGAGTGTGAGGTTTCAGATGTCGGGACAGTCTCAGCGCATGTCCTGTTCTTTGAGGTCCCCTCCCTCTGCCACCTCTGCCACAAAGACGTGGGTGCAGCCTCCTTCTAATGTCAGCAAGCACAGCTTCAGAAGCACTTGCACCGACCGATGTTCATAATAAATCCGTGAAGCAATGATTCTGCCCTCCAAAGCCCCATAGCTCGAGGGGGATGAATTTTCCGTCTGTCCGACAGTTAACTCCAAGTTCATTGTTCATTCCAATACGCTACCTGCAAGTGGTCCTTTAGTGGGGACAGGTGTACAGGTGCATAAACCAGTGCAATCATAACAACAGGAAGACTCATCATAAGAACCAAAATTGAGAAAAAATGTTTTGGGCATTCACTGTGTCTCAGGAATTGTGCTAAAATCCTTCTAGGTATTAAATTATGTGATGCTTACAACATCCCATGGAGAGATTTACCATTATCATCCTCACTTTACAGATAAGAGGCCTGGAGCCCAGAATTTCAGTAACTGTCCAAGGTCACGTGGGGGGAAATGGCTCAGTGGAATGTGAATCGAAGTGATCTGTCTCATAATCATTTGCAGCTTCTCTGCCCTGGGATTGGTTCCAGTTCCTGCCTCTTTGAGAAAACCTGGGTCAGTGACAGGTGCCTCCTGGAGAAATCTCAGGATGGACACGGGACCAGCAGTTAGCGTAATGGCTATGTCGCTGGACTCCCACATAGTCGATCGCGGTTCGTGTCCCGGACCCGGTGGCTTAAAACTCACGCCGGGCGCGTGTGCGTGCGTGCCCAAGATCCCGAGAGGAGAACAGAGGAGAAGGGATTGCGGCGTGGTCATCCCCACTGGGGGGTGATTTCTCGCTTTCTGTCTCTCTGTCTGTCTGGCAAGCAAAATCCTCTCCAAAAAGAAAGAAATCTCAGGATGGACAGAAGAGACAAAGCTGAGCACCCCCAGGCAGCTGTGCACACAGAACTGGGCAGTGGTAGTCACAGGAGGAGGAGGTTTGAGTGCTGCTTCTAAGAATCCGAGGATTTTCGGGAACCAGCAGTTAGCGTAATGGCTATGTCGCTGGACTCCCACATAGTCGATCGCGGTTCGTGTCCCGGACCCGGTGGCTTAAAACTCACGCCGGGCGCGTGTGCGTGCGTGCCCAAGATCCCGAGAGGAGAATGGAGGAGAAGGGATTGCGGCGTGACCATCCCCCCTGGGGGGTGATTTCTCGCTTTCTGTCTCTATGTCTCTCTCTGTCTGTCTGGCGAGTGCATGCGCCCTACAGTGAAAATCTCTAAAAAAAAAAAAAAAAAAAGAATCCGAGGATTTTCTGGTTTGGCATTTTTAGCCTGAGTCCAATATTTTTTAACTGCAAGTAGTAATGCAATATTTCAAATGAATTGTTTAATTTTATTTGTTATTGTCATAAGTTTAAAATTTGCTGTAGGGCATACACGCTCAGCAGAGAGAGACCGCAGGAGAGAGAAAGCAAGCACATTCAGGTCTGAATGTTCAGGTTTGAACGCAAATTCAGGTCTGGGACTTGAACCACCGTAGGCCATGTGGGAGTCCAGCACCTTAACCACCATGCCACCTGTTGGCCCTGCAATAGTGCAATTGTATTTAAGGCAAGAAATAGCATCCTTTAAGCATCACTGTGCCAGGCTTTGCACTAATGCCAGTATACCCGTCTGTGTAGCAGAGGCAACAAATAAATGGCCGTTTGGTGACATCTCAGTAATTTTAGACAGTGCAGAACAAATGCCAAGGAGACCTTTTGAGCTCCTCAGCCAAGGACAGGCAGGAGGCGGCAAGTGGGGGTAGGCTTCAGGTAATGATGGAGGGTCCTCCTGCAAGTGGTCCAGAGAGGAGTCACACTGTCTCTTCTTTCCGAAGGCATGGTGAGTTGCATGAGGTTGTCCTCTGGCACTGGCAGCTGTGCCCGGGCTCCAGCTAACTCTGCATCAGCTGGAGAACAGAGGCACTCGGCTTGCTGCCTGGATGTGTATCTGCACCAGCCTGGTGACACAGCTGGTTGGGTAGGGAGGGGCAGAATACTGGTGGGAAGAAGAGAACCAAAACCCAGACGGTCCCTTCGAGAGGATAGTCCCTGTGTTCAAACACTTCTTCCTTCTGCCCCATGCTCAGAGCAAAGCTGCCCTGCTCCCAGAGCTTCAGAAACACTTCAGAACCCTGACCGAATCATGGTAGGATGGAAAGTGAGATAGGTCTAGTGAGACGCCTGCCAGCCAGAGCACGTCCACCCCACCGCAATGAAGGGTTGCCGTGTGGACATGTGTACGGACTCACAGAAAGAGAAAGGCCTCCCGTGTAAGAGTCGGCCCAGCCCCATGTTCCAGAACTCCCAACATAGTGTACCTCAGAGTATTCCCATGGGCCACGTGGCCCGGGAAGGCTCTTGGCTCTGGAACCCAGAGTGGACATCCCGCCAGCTATCAGCTTGGGGCTCTACTCTATATTTTCATGTTTTTCAGAACGCGATGCCTTTGACACCCTGTTCGACCACGCGCCAGACAAACTCAACGTGGTGAAGAAGGTGGGAGGGCAGTGCCTGGGAGGGGGGGAGGGAGGGAGGGAGCACATGCGGCTGAACAGAGAGGCAGGACATCACTGCAGCGTGGTGCTCCCGGGGAACCAAAGCCAGCGTCACCACCTCATGTCTGTACACACAGGATTTGCACACACGGCTCCAACACACACAGCTCCCTTCACCTGTCTTCCCATCCCCAGCCTTCCCTGCTTCTCACACACAATTCCCTGTCTCCCTGGGCACAGACAGCTGTACCAAAGAAGGGACTAAAAGGAGGGACTCAGAGGTCACTGGGACTCCAGCCCCCTTCCTAATTCTCCTTCTTGCCTGTACCCTCCAATTCTAGCCTCAAGGCCCTCCACCGGCCCTGCCTCTCAGGGCTGCCCTGTGCCAGCCACAGGCTGAGTGGCCTAGGGCTGCAGAGCTGGAGCTTGGGGCTCACCTTGAGGACTCAGCCTTTGCAGGAAGAGGAAGGGCCACACTCAGCTCTGCATAGAGACCCGGTCCTGGCGCTCTGGCCGAGCCTGGTCCTTTGTCCCACCCTGATCCTCCTCATGGGCATTCATGGGAGGCCTCGAGGTCTGGTGCTGGTGAGTCTCCATCTCAAGGCCCACATGTGCTTCGCTTCCAGACACTCATCACCTTCGTGAACAAGCACCTGAATAAGCTGAACCTGGAGGTCACAGAACTGGAAACACAGGTGAGGGGCGGCCCAGCATGCAGGGGGAGGAGGCGGAGGGAGGGCCCTGCCCACCCCACAGACAGCCACCCACCCAAGTGCCCCACCCACATCCAGAGTTTTCCACATGGCCTGGGAATCCATTCTGCTCAGGGCGGTGAGCTCCACGGACTTTCTCTGTGATTCTTTCTTTCCAACTTTTTATCTTGGAAAGTTATAAGAATGCACACCCACATACTCTTCCCCTAGTGCACCAATTTTTAACATTCAACCACATTTTTTTTCCCTCTCACCCTCTCTCTATCCCTGAATAGGTCAGTATCCATCTCTTAAGAACAAGTACATTAGCGTACATCATGATCCATAATCAAAAGCAGGCATTTTAACATTGATACGTGAGATTCAAGCATTTGAAATTGCTAACATTTGACTGCCTTTGACCAGCTAAAATGGCAGTGTCATCTGGTGGGGAAAAAGACATCTCTACGTTCAGATTTGACCTGTCGTCTCAGTTCCTCACACACGACCGTGTGACCATCTTTTTGGTCTCTTTAACATAAAACTATTCCTCTGTTTTTCTTGGTGCATCATTGACATTTTGAAGGGTTTGGACCAGGTGGCTTATAGACCATGCCTCTGTTTTCCTCCCCCCAGATTAGGTCCAGGTGATGTGTTCTCAGTAGCAGACCCCCTAGGCACTCTCGTGCTCTCGGTACACCCCATCAGAAGGCACTGTCCCCCACTGGACACTTTCCTGGTGACAACTTGGGTCCCTTGGGTAAGGTAGTGTCCCCCTAGACTTCCCTGCTGTAACTTTACTGTGAAGTTCTTTCTCTTCCCTTTATACTTGACAGCTAATCTTTATCAGGAGATATTTTGAGACCATGCTTTGTGTTCTATTTCCCAACATCTTTCATTCTTGGTGGGTTTCTGCAGTGGAGTTTTCTTCAAGCATGTCGGCTCCCATTATTTTTCAGGGCAACTGCCTAGTCTGACACTGAGCTCTGCTTGAGTGTATCTGGACCCTGTGGAATGAGTTTCACATATTCTTCTTGGGAAATAAGGAACATTCTAGAAATGAGAGTTTCCCTCAACAGAGCTAGAATGAGTCCTGGAACTTCCACCTCGGTTTTCAAGGTCAGGCAGTACTAGGGAAGGAGGTCACTTCCCAGCACTGGGGGGCTGCCAGGATTACCTGCTGTTCCCCCCAAATCAGCAGAACCAGTTGCCAGGCATAGGAGCAGTCAAGCCTGGCCCTCTGAGCTGTGAGTAACCTCAGCCCTAACCCAAGTCCCCCCTGAGTTCACAGATTGGGTTCTTTGCGTCTCAGTCCATCACCAGGAGGACGCTCAGCTGAGCTCCCAAGGGGAGAGCATGTCTAAGGGCTGCTCTCCAGTGTCCACCCCAGGGTTGGGAGTGGTGTGGGTGAGTCCTGCTCAAGCTCGACCCACCTGAGTTGAAGGCCCGGTGGACAGGTCAGGCTACACTCAGAGTCTTATGCCCTTCACAAAAGCTGAGCCCCAGCCCCCACCCCAGCCAGACACCCAACAAAGCTCACTGAGCAGACTCTGGGCCCAGCTCACACTCAGGCAATTCAGTCCAGTTCCTTTAAGCTTCCTAGGATGATTCCAAGAAAACCAGCCTCCTGCAAACTCGAGCACCTGTTGTCTACACCCACAGACATTTGGTGACTCGGCCTCCTGGAAAGGGTTCTAGAACAGCAGATACGCATCCAGTGCTATGTCCTGGCTCAAGCCTCCTCCACACCTGAGACAGCTGCTCCTTCCACAGTCCCACGGCCTCCTCAGAACTGGTCCTGATTGCCCAGGGCACACTCATCCCTCCCTCCCTCGAGAGGAGACCTACAGTCTCTGCACTTACCCTGGGAGTCTGTCCTGTGGTCAAGTTCCCCACCTCATGGCCTTCACTGTGCAGGCAGAGCCTCCTGCCCCGGTGCCCAGCACACAGCTGTGCGTGGCCAGCAAGAGGGAGTGAGCCGTGAGAGCGTGACTGCTCTACTGTTCTCCCGACAGGAAGGGCCACTGTGACTTCAGTGCTGCCCACAGGCCAGCGGTTCACAGGCACCCTGCAGCTACTAACTGGTTAAGTCCTGATAGCCCTGTGACCTAGGTACTGTGCTGTGGTCATTCCCTTTTACAGATGAGAAAAACGAGGCCCAGGTCACTCAGCTAGAAAGCCGTACAGCCAGGATTCGAACCCCAGGTCCACATCCTTAGCAGCTACATTGTGCTGCCTCTCAGGCTATCTGAAGTGAGATGTGAGAAAGGAGGACGCCCAGCCCTTGTGACGCTAGAGTCCTTTTTTGTCCCAAAAGCAGAAGTGGCCGCAGTAACCTCGTGCTGTTCCCCTCGCACTCACCCTTCCCTCCTCTCTCCACCCGCCACCGCAGGCTCCTGCTCCCCTGGGTCTCCATTCAGGCAGCCTCCCTCTGAAAGCCTTCTCTGATACCTACAACTGGAGCAGGTGACCTTTCCCAGTGTCACTCAGAGCAGCTGCCATGGGGCCTCCACACTGGCCTCCCCTGTGGCCATGAGCTCCTCACGAGCAGAAACTACCCTTGACCCAACTCTGGTCCAGAATGGGGCTTGGGACGCTGTCTCCATCTGCTCAGTGTGTGAGATCAGGGCCCTGGGCCGCCTGTGACTTCGGAGCTTTGTCTGCTGTAGAGACTCCCCAGCCTTGGCCCCTGCCCCAACCCTGGCCAGCAGCCTGCTGGGGAGGAAGCCTGTGGGTGGGACGACATGGAAGCCACTGGACAAGGCATGGCTGGAGGCTTGGGGCCAGTGTCCTCATTGTCTCCTCTCTCCCTTCAGTTTGCAGATGGGGTGTACCTCGTGCTGCTCATGGGGCTGCTGGAAGGCTATTTTGTACCCCTGCACAGCTTCTTCCTGACCCCGGACAGCTTTGAACAGAAGGTGAGGGAGAGGGACATCAGGGAAGCCATCTCTTGACTCATCTGCCTGCCTCTCCTCTGGGGCTATGCGGGAAAAGGTGGAGGCGTCCCCCTGCCCAGGGTCATCAGTGGTGGGATAGGAGTCCTTTCTGATGAGCAGAGAGTGGGAAGGAGCTGTCTGCAGACCACTGAGAGTTCCTGCAGCCTGCCCTGCTTCCTAGCCAGGTGCCTCTGCCAAGCCACATCTCTGCCCAGAGGTGACAACAAGTGGCTGCAAGGCTTCTCAGACCCAGGCCCAAGCTCAACCCCATTCTCGCTGCCTTTCAGAGGCTGACACGAGACAGCAGGCATATGGTCTAAAGCAGAAACCCTCCTCTCCCTCTGAGCACATCTCACCACCTGATCCTTCCAGAGGCGTGCACAGACGCCCCTGTCTGTAGTCCTGGCCCCTGACGTGGGAACACAGGATGGGAAGAAGAATTTGAACTTCCCTAGGAGTTTCTCCACCAGCAGGCCTGTGTCGGCAAACCCAGACTCCACACGGCCTGCCCATTCTTATACCCACTTCTCCTTCAGATCAGCTCGGCCTCAGCCTCTGCCTGCAATGCTGGCTCCATCACGCCCAGGGGCAGGTCTGGGGCTCGCGGGTCCAGGAATAAGTGTGCAATGACACATGCACTGCATCTCTCTTACCAGGTCTTGAATGTTTCCTTTGCCTTTGAGCTCATGCAAGATGGAGGGCTGGAAAAGCCAAAGCCACGGCCAGAAGGTACTCTGCTCTTCCCTGGGTTGCTCACGGCAGGGCGAGACTTTCTCCCCACAGATGACTATTCAGAGCAAAGGGGAGCTCAGCTGTTACAGTGGAGGGAAGTTGCGTTTCTGAAGCCTTTGCCATTTGCTAGGGAAGGTGGGCCTTAGAGCAGCTGCTCAGTTGGGGAGCCCCTCCATGAGTTGTAAATCACACACCTAGCCAGGGGAAGACAGAGAATCTGAAATCCCACATACATGATCACAGGGCTCAGCACCCAGGCAGAGGTGCTGCTGCAGAAACTACCCTAGGCTGGATTTCCAGGTTCTTCTGTGCAGGCCTAAGGAACCCAACCAACCTGGTGAAGGGGCTGCACAGACGCCCCTGCAGCACTCCTGTCCTGACAGTTGGGGGCTCTATCTGCTCGAGCTGTGCCTGAGGACAGGGCTTGGTCTGGAAGGTGTGGGTTGCAGCACATAAAACTGGGGGAGGTGGGGTATGCAAAAGGAACTGAATCCTCCAGCGGCCTCACACTCCAGCCGGGAACATGTGGGTGCATTGTGAGCATAGGAGGCATGTTCCTTTGTCCTTTGGTAGGCTTCCTGGTAGGACATTTATTTTCTGCCACTTACTGACTGAAACATTCCATTTGACCAGGGCTGGTGAGTCCACACTGCATTACAGATCACTTTCTGCTTCCGTCAGACTGGAGCATTGAGAATGCCATTCCTGGGCCCTTTTACTTGCACTTGCCTAACTATTTAAAGGCAAGTGGTCAGTAGGGATTGTGTATTCTCATGCCCCATTGCTGCCTCTGCTCCCAGTTCCTCCACCCACCCCTCTGCATAGAGCCGGTTGTGCAGCGGCCTAAGACTCTATCAGTCGTCATACACCATCCCTGACCTCGAGGTACTGGCAGCTGACTGGGGAAGAGAAAAACGTCCCCAGTCACCAACACTGGATGACTGCCATGGAAGAGGTACAACAGGAAGTCGTGAGGGTTGAGGAGACGGCACCACTCCTGTCTGGAGCGAAGACGTTTTGATGGAGATGGTGACAGTCAGGCTAGACCATAGGGTCTGGAGGGACTATGGTGGATGGCTATCAGGATAGGGAAGTGAGCATCCCAGACAGACGGACAGCGTGAACCAGAGTCTCGCCTTGGGAGTGGGAACCTGGTGTCATGATTCACCCCAGGCCTGGTAACTATCAGCTCTAGCCAACAGCCCCTTACTCCCCTTCATTCCACCTCAGGGAAGACTTCCACCACAGCCAGTGTCTCCCTGGGGTTCTCTCCCTGGCAAGGCCACTCTAGCCATCCTCATGCCATTATGTGTGGACTCTTACCATCCCATGGCCAGATGACATGGGACACCCTACTTCTGGGAGGAAGAGACACAGTGGGAGGGTTCTGTGCACCTTTTCTGCTTCCATTTTCTTAAACTGCTTCATATGACACTTCCTGGTTCAGATCGGGGTACTTCTGCCATATCGGTTTTCAGGCATTTACTCCCTTAGGTCAGAACGGTTTCCCGATGCCCATCAATCTATGGAATATTCCGGCATATAGATCACGTCGCTGGTGCAGTTATTGAACTGCGTAATATGAAACATCCTGCCCACTGCGAATGGAAAAACACATCTGTTCTATTTGTTCTTGCACTGGGCAGCATGCCCGTGCTGAAAATTTCCAGTGGGTAAAGGAGAATTGAAATGGTCCATTGTGAGAAGTATATCCCAGCATCCCTTCTGGTTTCTATGCTTCTACCTAGAAAGTGAAGTTCTGGAGCAAATGCTGCCGACTTTACAAAAGGCACCAATGTGAGTCATTCTCTTAGGGTGTTTCAAAATCCATTTGGCAGTGGTGGAGGCATTTTTCATGGTGAAACGTTTTCAGGGTCAGGAGAATGCCTTTTTTGCTATGCAGTTTGACACTCGAAGCTCTGTTGTACCTTGAACTCCCTTAAAAACTTGGGGTTTGTATCTCAAATGACTTTTGCTGCCCAGGCTTCACGATCTCTTAGGGCTCCAGTTTCGTGTCAGTCAAGGGTTAGCGTCAAGTTCATGAGCAAGGGAGCAGGTGGCATGGACTTGGAAGCTACTGCTTGGGGCAACACTCCACATGTTTGGAATAGAAGACGGCCAAGGGCCAAGAATGCAGGCAGGCCCTAAACAAGAGAAAGGAGTTCTCTGCTAGACTCTGCAGAAGGAGCGCACCTTGATTCTTATCCTACCCTATTGTCACTATTCAGATGGTCTCGTGGTCAAATATGGGTAAGATGTCAGCATAATGCGCAGGTGGGGACTCCGAAGAAACTGATTACGAGGTAGGACTGAAGCCTGTGGGACAGCCATCATGATATGATGGCATATCTAAAAATTAGGGAGTTTAGCAACTGAGACCAAACCATGGCAAGCAACACCAGAAAACCAGGCAGGAGACTGCAGCTTAGTCCCAGGGATCGGTTCATGTGGGGATGGACTTGGTCACGACTCTGTGAAGAGTGACTGTGAAGAGTTCAGCTCCCCTCCCATTCCGCTAGGAGGTAGTGCAGAGAAGCCGACAGAGGCAAAAACGTCAGATTCTGATGATGCCAGGTATTAACAAGGGTGTGGAACAGCAGATGCTGCAGGTGTCAACGTAAACTGGTAACGGCCTTTTTGGAGAACAGTTTGTCCTGTCTAATATAGCTGAAGAGCTGTAACAGCCTATGTGGTAGGCAAAATACCTCCCTCCCCAAATGTCCATGTGCTGTCTTTGCAACCTGTTTCTATGTTACCTTACATGGCAGAAGGGACTTTGCGGGTGTGATCAAATTAAGGCCCCTGAGATGGGGAGGCTAGCCTCGATGATCCAGGTGGCCCCAGTATAACCACAGGGGTCCTTATAAACGGAAGAGGGTCAGAGTGATGATGCCTGAACAAGACTTACCTGTAACCACAGGGGTCCTTATAAATGAAGAGGCTCAGAGCGATGATGCCTGAACAAGACTTAGCTGGCCATTGAATTGGATGGTGGAAGAGGGCCAAGGGCCAAAGAATGCAGGCAGCCCCTAAACAAGGGACAGCAGACCTCTGCTAGAATCTAGAATCTGCAGAAGGAATGCAGCAGGTCAACACCTTGATTTTATCCCAGGGAGCCTCAGTAGGACATTTGACTTCTCAAACTGAGATCATCAGTGTCTGTTGTTTCCGGCCACCACATTTGTAATGCCTCATTACAGCAGTCATGGGGAGCTAGTGCCCCTGGGACATAGCAAGTCCCTCATAGGTATGCGTGTCTGAATGCCAAGAGACAAGTCCAGTCATACTCCTGACAGCCTAACCCGGCGTGTCCCCATTCCACCCGCTAAATAAAGTGGACTATATTTACACCGCGAGTTATTAGACAATGGGTGACAATGGAACAGGCTGAACTGAGGAGGCCAGCAGGCGGCATGGAGTTTAAGGTGCTGGACTTCCACATGGCTGACCATGGTTCAAGTCCCAGACAATCATGCTGGGCACTTGAAAATTATGCTGGGCACATGTACGTGCATGCCCAAAATCCCAAGAGAAGAATGGAGGACAAGGGACTGCAAACATGGGCATCCACTTTGGAGGAGGATATCTTACTTTCCCTCTCACTTTCTTTCTCTCGGGCAAAACACAGGTACCCCATGGCAAAACAAAAACAAAAACCTTTAAAAAAGAAAGATAAAGTCTGAAAGGAAAAGTCAGAGGAGGAACTGCTGGTTACTATGGCATAAATGAGTCGTCCATGACTGTTCTCTGAAAAATTTTTCAAAAGCAAGTATAAAACTGGAAAAAAAAGATCCAAAACAACCATTTTAAGACACTGAATATCTGTCAGACATAGACAAGTTAAGAAGCATTTGTTCTTGAAAAACTATAGAATTACAGTTGGATAATTAGAGTCATCTCAGTAAAACTGGTAGAAATGAACAGCTCGTGCAAGAATATGAGCAGATCCTATAAGCATAGTGAGGGGAGGGGCAAATCACAAAAGAATGCATGCAGTGTGACCCCATTTATAAAAAGTATGAAAAGGGCAAAATGTGAATCTGCTGGGTAGGGACTAGCAGTTAGCGTAATGGCTATGTCGCTGGACTCCCACGTAGTCGACCGCGGTCCGAGTCCTGGACCCGGTGGCTTAAAACTCACGCCGGGTGCATGCGCATGCGTGCCCAAGATCCTGAGAGGAGAACAGAGGAGAAGGGATTGCGGCGTGGCTGTCCCCCCTGGGGGGTGATTTCTTGCTTTGTCTCTCTGTCTCTCTCCGTCTTTCTGGCGAGTGCATGCACCCTATAGCAAAAACCTCTGCCCCAGGAAGAGGTGAGACTCGGGGACAGAGTCAGGGCCAGCACTGTCCCCCCAAAAAAAATCTGCTGAGTAAGGGTGCATATATTGACGTAGAACTATGAAGACAAGCACAGAAGCAGTCACCAGAAAAGTTGGGATAGTGGTTGTCTTTGAGGGACACAGGTAAGAGAGGGTCATCCAGGAGCCCCACAGTCCCAACCGTCTGCTCCAAGAGAGGGGCCTTGGGCCAGCACACACAACAATCAGAGCAGTGCTGGGAGGTAATTGCTCCATTTGTTAGGCCAGGGCTTTAGAAAGGCTCTGTTTATAGACTACGGAGCCTCCATACATTCCCAGGAGTCCACGGCCCCTCACCCGGATGAAAAAGCCCAGTCTTCTGCTGGCCTCCGAGTCTGCCTGGGACTAGCTGAGTGGCCAGCGGCTGGCGTTCTTGATGAGAACAGATGATAAGAGTGTCTCTGACTGCGTCTCCCCTCTTCGCCCAGCCCACTTGGTGATGGTGGTGGTGGTGGTGAAGAAGCAACTCAGATTTCCCAAGGGGCAGGCCTTAGTCTGTGTGAATGGTGCCCCCTGGAGTTGTGCAGTGTATCTGTACATGACAGCTCTGCCAACAGGCAGACGAGAGAAAACAGGGAGGAAACTACCATGTAGGGACCCCTTAATAGTGGATCAACAGGAAAGTCAAAATACATATTTTTTGTATGCAAAAATGCGTTATGACCTTTCCAACGACTTAACATATTCTAGGTGTCTTTCATAAGGATATTGCAGTTTTCCTGATGAGGAAACTGATTCAGAAATTTAATGACTGCCCAGCTCACACAGCCATAGTGGGAATGGGATTCAGACTGTAGCAACCATTAAAATGAAATAAAATCATCAGTTTGAAACATACTTCCCATATTAGATAGTTTTTTTTCTCCAGCAACTTCAGAACTCACTTGCCTTTTAAAAGGGAAAACAAAGCCTCCTGCCTCCTTCTCTGTCCTTTCTCAGGCCCCCAAACTCCTTCTTTGCGACCCAAGTCTCTGCTTCTACTCATCTGACGTTTCTGTTGGTAACTCTTCACTGCTTGGGGCCTAGCTCACTTCCAAGCCATACATTGGGGCCATGTGCCCTGAGAACTCTTGCCAGAGGGTCCATATACTCACCAGAGAGAAAGAGATGAAGAGACAGGGAGTGGAAGAAAGCCAGTGGGTGGTCATACCACAGTCCCTTCTCCATTTCTCCATCCTGTTAGGATTTGGGACATACACACACACACACACACACACACACACACGCATGCACACATGTCCAGTATGTTTTTCAAGCCAAGTTGGGATCCCACATGCAATAGGCTATGTGGGATCAGCTTCCTTTAACCAGTAGGCCACCAGGCCAGCCCTCTGGAAACTCTTTCTAGCCCTTTCTGTCCAAATCCTCTTCGGAGCATGTGGCCCTGTAGGTCACGCTCTCTTTCTGGAATTTTCTTCCTTGGTCTGAGAACACTGGACAAGCTTCCATTTGTGTCCATTAATGTCCTTGGAGGGTCTGTGCATGTCAAATATTGGGCCAGAGAGCACAAAACAGGACTCCCTGTGCCCTGGAAGCCTACGGTCCAGGGTAGAGGCAGACGTTCAGCCAATGCGCCCACGAATCACTGATATAGAACCAGAGTGAGTGCTATGAAAGGAGAGCGTCAGGGCTCTGAGAGCAGAATGCAGGGCACGCTCACCCAGCCAGGGTCAGGAAGGCTTCTCTGGGAATCCAGTGCTGAGCTGAGCCCTGCAAGAACTCTCCAGTTCATTCCAGCTCACCCCTACAGTATCCAAAGCCCATCTGCCTTGCTCTCTTCTTAGTCTGGAGCTGTCTATCCCCAGATGACACATATTTACTGAGTACTGCCAAGCGGGCCCCTTCTCTGCCAGCTAGGCTCCTGTGCCCTCTGGGGCTCTCCCTTGCTAAGGGAGAGGCAGTTTGGATCCTCCCACACTGTGTGCTGCATCAGTCCCACACTGGCCTTAGATGTTCCCCTCCTCTAGGGCTGGCTCTGAGGTGGAGGGAA
>NW_006204627.1:284643-298758 GCF_000334495.1 Tupaia belangeri chinensis | reverse complement strand
AGAGAAAAGGGTCCCAGGAACAGGTGAGACTCGGGGACAGAGTCGGGGCCAGCACTGTCCTGAGTCTAGGCAGAAGCTTTCATGCTCTGGGTTTGCCCCACTTTAGTGAGAGAGACCCCTAGTGTCCCAATAT
Organism: Tupaia belangeri chinensis; assembly: GCF_000334495.1. Taxonomy (NCBI): domain Eukaryota; kingdom Metazoa; phylum Chordata; class Mammalia; order Scandentia; family Tupaiidae; genus Tupaia; species Tupaia belangeri. The sequence goes on along the minus strand of NW_006204627.1, from coordinate 298,625 downwards.
GCCTTCTCTCTCTGTCCCTCAGCTCTGAGTTCTCACTGCTCCTTCAGCCCCTCCTTCAACCCCCATCTGCTCCTGGTTCCCATGAGTCACCCAGGATCTTGCAGGGTACACAGGATAGGTGGTGGCTGGAGGGAACAGTAGAGGCCGACTTGGAGCATGCAGGCCCACTGAAGTAACAGGTGTTTTTGTTGTCTCTGCAGACATCGTCAACTGTGACCTGAAATCCACACTGAGGGTGCTGTACAACCTCTTCACCAAGTACCGGAACATGGAGTGAGGGGTCACCTGGGCCCCCACTGCCCAGAAGTCTTGCTGTAGGCAGAATGGACCATCCTCTGAACCATCTTTCCCTGCTTACCCCTCTCTTGCTCTGTGCTTTCCCACAAATCCAGCTACAACCCAGAGACAGTGGGAATCAAAGCCAGGAAGGGAATGATCAGTACCCAGAGAACCAGCTTGCGGCTCCCAGGCCCTGCAGTTGGACCCAGCAATGACCTGGGAAGGTTGTCCCCATCCTGGTGCCAGGTCCAGATTTCCCTCAGTGTGATTTGGGAATCAGCTTCAGCAAAAGAGAGTCGCCGGGAGCTGACCATAGAGATCACGGTCACCACTGAGTGGGTGTGCATGACGGGCCGGGTACCACGCTGAGGGATCTGACACTCGAGCACATTAATCCTCACAGCTCCCACTGACGGAGGTGTCATAATCCCCTCTTACAGATGAGGAAACTGAGGCTCAGAGGTGGTGACTTGCCAGAAGTTGGAATTTGTTTTTCCTCTGAACAATCTCTTACTAACTAGTCAATGATATCACAATCTTTTGCATTCTAAAGTTCTGTGTTTGCACACACATGCATATATATGTGCATGTGCACATCTGAGCAAAGGGAGGTAAGAACCCACTGATCTCACAAGGGCAGACGAGGTCAGGCTTATGATTCCCACTGAAATTGGCAAATCGAATTTCACCCAATTAATAGTGTGTGTGTGGCAGGAGCCATGTCCCTCAAATCCTTTGTACAAATGAAAATTACTCTTAATTCCTTCAGATTTATAATAACTCCGTACCCAGGTTTCAGGATGACATTTGGGAAGGGTTCTCTTCAGAATTAATGGACTGACCCATTTTACAGCCTTTCTGCTTGATTGCATGTAATGGAAATGCCCTATATTTTCCCGCAGAATGCACGTTCAATTCATTATCGTTAGGCAAATGTACAAAACCCTCAGGCACCGCAGAGAGCCAGCGCAGGCCCACGTGAGCCTCACTTAGGAAACAGGGCTCTTCAGCAGGGACCCTTGAACTTTAAAGAAAGGAACTCCTTTTGCCTTCTAATTGATCATTTAGACCATTCTGGCTAAGTCTGCCCACATGCAATTACCAGCTAATTTGGGCGAGGAGGAAAAATGTAAGTCATTTAGACCAAAGCTGGCAGTTTCCTGCGTGGGTTACTCGGGACTTGTGGTAACTTGAGTCTCCTCTATGAGAACCTCACTTTGAAACTCAGAGCTGTGGTGGTACTGGGCTGCTAGGTCCGATAGGAACAGGAGAGGGGCTGAGGGGGAGTGGGCAGTGACTAGGGGGACAAGAAACATGGGCAAAATATTTGCAGACTTAACATACAGCACACTGCCCTCAAGGACAGAGAGGCAGGACTTATGAAACTTACCACTGGACCCGTAGCTTGACCGGGACCTTGGGGGAAATGATAATAACTTGCAGTTGATACTATATCTTCATTATAGAATTTACATAAATATGCTAGATAGACACCAGCTGGTGTCCCCTCTTCTAGAAGTCTGTCTGCCTTGTCACTGCTTAAAGCCCATCTCTAGTTTAAGGCATTTAATATGATCTCTGACATCCAAAGTCAGGCCTAGCATATTGTCCAGAACATTCCTTTCAACCTTGCCATGCGCTAACTCAGAATCCATACAATTTAGATATATATTTCTTTGGATATTTTGCTCTAAGAAAGACTTATTACTCAATGAGCATTCAAGATGTATAGGCAATGGATGCTCATGTCAATTTCTGTCAAAGAATACGATTCTTTTTTTTACATATTTAGTGAGTCATATTTTTATTAGGAAACACTAAATACTATAATGTTTCTATTGCTGTCTTTTAAATCTCTGGTAGCAAATCGAGATAATTGCTTTGTCTCCTTGAGCAATACTGAAGCAGGATGAAATGAGAAGAATGTATTCACTTAAACATGCTTTACTGTATGAGTTTTGTCTTGGTCTTTTTTCTCTTAAGTTTAAGCTGCAAAAATACAAGTGCCCTGACTAGATCTGCTCCTTTTTCTAATTTACATATACACCATGTGTATGAAAACACACCAGAACACTTGGAGAGCTCTGATTTGTCAGCAAATTGTGGGGTTTTGTTGTTGTTGTTGCTTTTGGGGGTAGAGGTTTTTGCTACAGGGTGCGTGTGCTCGCCAGACAGAGAGACAAAAGCAAGATATCAACCCTCAGGGGGGATGGACATGCTGCAATCCCTTCTCCTCCATTCTCCTCTCAGGATCTTGGGCACGCACGCACACATGCCTGGCGTGAGTTTAAGCAACTGGGCCCAGGACTTGAACCTCAGTCAACTACATGAGAGTCCAGTGACATAGCCATTACACTAACTGCTGGTCCCAGCATATTGTGTTTTGAAGGGAGAAAAAGGCAAAACAGAGATAATAAAGAGGCAGAACAATAAATAAACCAAACCTAACCCTCATCTCTTTAAAGAGAAAGAAAAGAAAGAAGTAATTGAAACAAAAAAATCAAGCCTCTGTAGGCTCATTGGGGTTTTTTTTCTCTTAAAATTTATATTAATTGTTATTTTTAACAGTTAATACATAAATCATGCCAAGTTCAAAGAGCACAAGAAGGATCTGAAAACCTACTTCTCCCTTGTTCCCTTTCCCTAGCAGCTACTGCCCCTCCCCAGAGGCAAATATCTTGGTCTGTTTCTTGTGCACACTTCCAGAGATACACCAGGTCTATAAAGCACAAGTGCACATAGAAAATTTGGTGCTTTTCAAAAATATATAAACAATATTTTCTACGAGGGATTTTTTGCTATAGGGCATGTGCACTCACCAGAGAGAGAGAAAGTGAGAAATCACCCCCAGGGGGGATGGCCACACTGCAATCCCTTCTTCTCCATTCTCCTCTCAGGACTTTGGGCACGTACGACACACATGCACCCGGCACCCGGCGTGAGTTTTAAGCCACCAGGTCCATGACTCGAACTACAATCGACTCTGTGGGAGTCCAATGATGTAGCCATTACACCATCTGCTGGTCCCTATAAATAGCACTGCTTTTTTTTCTACTTGCTGTTATGTCTTGATTGTTTTACACTGGATATTAGACATTTCACATCTTAAAATGAGAGAGCACTGTGTAAATCCAAATGGAAATTTCAGCTCTGTTTGAGCTGGGAAAGGAAAGCCCTCAGCAGAGAAGGGAAAGCTGCCTAGATAGTGATTTCAAAAGTGGGGATAGACCGATGGGGTCGAGGCGAGGGGAACCTGCTACCGGAGGCATCCTCACATGCCTGGGAAGTGATTTATGTTTGTTTGCTATAGGGTGTGTGTGCTTGCCAGAGAGAGAGAGAAAGAGAAAGTGAGAAAGCACCCCCAGGAGGTATTTTGCAAGAAGAGATGGCTACACCACAATCTCTTCATTCTCTTGGGATTTGGGGCATGCACACACACATTTTTTTAAGCCACCAGGTCTGGGACTGGCCATATGGGATCCAGCCACCTTAACCACTATACACTGATGGCCCAGAACTCTTTTCCTTTTGTTTAGTCCCTTTCAGAACATTATGGTAAAGTGAATGCAGTTTGATAAAGCCTTTGTTTTTACACATTACTAGGGCTACTAATTTGTAATTGCCTAAGAAAGCATAAAAGTTACTGAGTGCCCCACAATATTCTGCTACAAAATCCAGCTCCGGCCATGCAATGTTCCTTTGCTCTATTAAAAGGGACTGGCACTCCATGTGCAGGCAGAATTGACCTTTCCAGAGTCTGGGGGAAGGTTTCTTTATCAGCACATCATCAGGGCTGTCTTGAGTTTTTGTTTTCAATTGCTGCTATCAGTACTTTTTAATTACAAATCACTGTAGCTTAGCTTTATCATGATCAGTTTATGTTGTTCTGGGCTGCTTGGTTAGCCCAACAGCGTGCACTGAAGCTCGTGTGCATCAGTGGTACTCTGGGGCTATAATTTTCCAATAACTAGACCCTAAGACATGTATACATTGTGGTTCAAACTGAATCATCCATACCCCAGTGCTAGAGCAAGTATATACATAATCCACTCCCCAAAATTAGTACTAATTTAATTTTCCACTGGAAAACAAGACTAGATGGAGTCAATAGGTCAAGCCGTTTTGCTGGCCTGAGTGGGAGTGGATCAAAACTCATTTTAGACCCACTGTCTTTTGTTTTTTACTAGATAATCCCACCTCTAGAGTACATCCTACATACACGCAAGAGGGCTATGTCCTGAAATCTTCGCTAATTCCCATGTTGCATGTAGTTTTCCCCATAAAATTCACTTAGGTCTATTGGAAAATTCAAGAGCATTGCTATAGATACTGAGAACAAGAGAACTGCTCTGAGATGCATAACTGGGAGGTAGGTGGACTCTTGTTAGTAGGCCTAACTAACTACAGAGGGTATATCTACAGAACCCAGGTCCCTGAGGGTTTTCCTTTATCTCTCTTTTTAAAAATTTGCTATGGGGCATATAGTACTCACTGCAGAGAGAGAGAGAGAGAGAGAGAGAGAGAGAGAAAGCATCCCCTGGAGGATAACCACACCTGTCTCTTCTCCCTTCTTTGGAGATTTGGGACATGCACACACAAATTCAGCATGTTTTTCAAGCCACCACGTTCAGGACTTGAACCACACAGTTAGCCATGTGAGATCCAGCCTCCTTAACCACCACACTCCCTGGCTGTCCCTGTTTTTCCTCTCTTCAATGAAAAAATACAAGGCCAAGTTAGCAGCACAATTTGCTCCTGTGCCCTGCTTGCCTTTGGTGGCAGTTGCATATATAAATATATACATGGGGGGGGGGCATCAAAAAACTCATGAAAAGTGTTTATCATTAAAAATACAATGTATGTATTTCAAGCTTTTTTGCATCAAAGTAAACTTCTACTTCAATTCCATTTTCTACAATCTTTTAGAAGGGCCTGAGTAGGTTGATGACAACTGCAAAGCAACTAGGAGGGTGCTCAGTGCAGAAGGAGTATCTTCCCACACCAAGCCTGACCATCGTGAGAACATCAGGCCTCCCAGGTAGGAAGCATCGTCTCTTAAAGTATATCCTACAAGGTATTAATAGATGTTAGGGGAGAAAAATTAGTTTGAGAAACACGGGCTAAGAAAATTAAACCAGCTTTATTAAGCTCTGTTTTCCTAATCGGAGCCCAACCCAGACTCAGATACACTAATGACTACCTGAAGATAGAGAATGCAATAGGGCCCAACCTTGGGCCACAGGACCTACTTGCTGCCTGAGAAAGTTCTACAATCAGTGCTCTAGACCTCATCCATTCATTCAGCCTCTCAGTCTTAAGCCTGCCTAGCAGGTGTGTGTTAAGTAGAGTGTTCAGTGTGAGTGAGAGCTCACAGCCTAGTGGGGAAGGTGCACAAAAAATAATAGCAAGTCATTGTTAGTTACCGATTGTGATGACCTCTGTAGATGAGAGGAATGTATAAATACGAAGAAGAAAAAGAAAAACATACATGTTAACCACATAAAGGCTGTTCATACACACACACAAATTATGGGGCATAGCAGTTACGTCACTGGACTCCCACATGGCCGGCCATGGTTTCAGTCCCAGAGTTGGTGGCTTCAAAATCATACCAGGTATGTGCCCAAGATCCCAGGAGGAGAATGGAGAAGAGGGGATTGTGGCATAGCCATTGCCCCTGGGGGATGATTTCTCACTTTCCCTCTCACTTACTGTCTCTCTCTCTCTCTCTCCGGTGAGTGCCCAGGCCCAATAGCAAAAAACCTCTCCAAAAAAAAAAAAAATTATGGAGGAGAACTAGTTTAGGTTTTGAGGTCGAGAGCAGTCTCTGACAAAGTGATGTTCTGAAAGGACCCAAACCAGGGAGCTACCCAAGCAAAGAGTTGCCATTCAAGGGCTCAGCATGGAGGGGGATCTCAAGATTAGGTTTGTTCTCAAGATGAACTGGCAGAAAGCCAGGATGTCTCAAACACAAAGGGTGAGGGGGGAAGAAGTGGTATCAGATCATGGTGTCAGAGGAATGCAGACTTTTATCATGAAAGTAGGGAGCAAGCTTATTTAAAGCATCCTCTACTATATGGGGACTCCAAGGAAAGCTCTCTGTCAGCAACATGGAGGTCTGAGACCACTGCTGCCATTGCCTATCACGGTCATGGCGGGACACCCATCAAGCCTCTGCCCAGTTCCAGCTCCAACTGCCTCAGTGAATGCTGGGTAGTCTGTGACTACACCTTCCCTGAGGCTGCCAGGGCAGGAGCTCCTACGCTGTCCCCATCCTCCACTGAGAGGAGCTACGGGAACCAGACAGACTGATAAAGCTGTTCATGTGCACTAACGGAAAGAAGAGGGGCCAGCTCAGTGGCACGGCGGTCATGATCTGCTTGAGCAACGCGGAATCCACAGGGATTCCATACTGAACCCACATGTACGCTCTGTATGGGAGCCAGGGGTGGGGCTGCACCACCCGCTGGCCGTTAGAGGTCATGGGTTTGGCTCCCTGTTGACCACTACAGGCTGGACATGCACACCTCTGATCCTGGCTGGCCGGGGGTAGGATCAAGGCACGAGACCCTATTGAGGGTACTTGTCTTTTTGTCTTATCTTTCAGTAGTAGAAAAGAAATAAACTTCAAAAAAGAAAAAGAAGATTATCAGGTCAGGAACGGATCCAAGTCAGGGCCACTGTTTCCAACTTTCAGGCCATGGAAGATGACTTCTGTTTCATCCTTATATGGATGATCCTCACAGGTAGGGGAGACACAGGGTGGGGGAAGCGGCCATTCTGTCAATCAGCTGGTGGGCCTCCTGGATGTGGATCATCTCGTTTTCCAGCTTCATATTAATCAGCACAAATTATAATTGTTACAATGCCTACCATATTATGTAAAGCCTTGTAAATGGGGTGGGGGGGGTGTCACAGGCTTCACAATGTCTGGGAAATATTTGTCATAGGAAGGTACAGTACTTTCATTGGGAGTTTTGAAATACTAGAAATATCCTTGGGACCCCTGATTGAGAGCTCCATGGTTGGAAACCAGTCTCGTGGGTGCTGGCCCCAGACTGGAGCTTCTTGGCAGCCCGTGGCAGAGCGGCTCATATTCTTGCCCCAACCCCCTTGAACCTTCTGTGCACACGTGGATGCTGGCTTGGATGCTGGCATTTGAAAGGACACTTAGAAAATTCTGAGAAGCACCAGGGATGAAGATAAATGATGTTTTAGCAGTAAAGCAAACTTCTCATTTCTTTTTATCGATTTTCATGTTTTCACATTTTCCGATGCCATTTGTTAAACCAGTGTGGATTCCAAAACACACAAACGTCATTAAAGCAACTGCTGTAAAGAGTGTGACGTGTTATTGAGGTGGACAGGACAATAGATAAATATTTAATCTGTTACACATTTGCTCTGTGTGGGAGCCAGGGTTGGGGCTGCACAACTCTCTGGCTGTTTAATGTCTTCCTGGAAACCCTGACAATGGCCTTACTGCTTATAGAAACAACGCCCTTGTCAAATATCTGTCACTGTTTCTGGAAAGCAGCACTGGGAAGCCTTTTTTTTCTCAGGCTTCAGAAGTTATATCTTATCTTATCTGTTGATACTGGAGAAAATAAACTCTCACTGAACTGGGGACATTTGGCTTAAAATAACAGTAAGAGTAAGCATGCAGGGCCAGCCAGATGGCCTGGTGGTTAAAGCAGCTGGATCTGCCATGGCCATCTGTATGATTAGAGTCCCAGATCTGTGGTTTGGGTACACGTACATGTGTGCCCAAAGGCCCAAGAGGAGAATGGAGAGGAATTGCGTGGTCATACCCCCCAGGGAGTGCTTTCTCATTTTCCCTCCTCCTTTCTCTCTGTGTCTCTCTCCAGCAAAGACAAACTCCCTATAATAAGTTAAAAAAAAAAATTAGGAAGAAAAAGAAGCATGCACTAAGCTAGGTTACTGGAGCTATGGAGTCCTCCAGTCTCTGTGTGAGTTCTCTGACAGATGTGCTGCTCTTCCGGGGTGGGGGTGCATTCTCTGTGCCACTCCTAAGCCTGTACTTTCACATTGGTCCTCCCAAGTCCTGCACTGGAATTGCATATTGCCCAAACTCATGACCAAGACTGTCACTGTCTGTGAATGACCAAGCTCACTCTTCCCCCAACCCCCGCCATGGCTCTGATCTGGGTCGACTGCATTGCTTTAGTTTATAAAATTTGCACATCGTCACTTACTAATTACATGGCTTTCTGACCTGCCTGCATTCGGTGTGACTGGACTGTAAGATACAGAGCTTTCTCTCCTATTCTTTTCATGATGACTTCAGTTCCCACGTGAAGAGTCTCCCCCATGACAAAGTGGGCCTGCTATCGTATTGATGAAGCAGGGCACGAGACGCCATGGAAGAGGATGAATCTCGGTCAGTTCCTGGGCTGGGCCTATGACCAAGTCAGGGAGCATTTGCAGAATCCCTGTCCTGTGTTTAGCCCTATTCTGTGCATGAAATGGGGTCAAAACGCAAGGCTCCTTCCCGAATGATTCTTTCTAATGATAGTGGCATTATTCGTTCATTTAAAAAATCCAGTGGTGTGATGAGATAACACCAAATATCTTCAAGGTCTCTGGTTAGATTCCTCCACAAAATACCCTGCTCCAACTCCCATGTAAGCTCTGAGAGAGCACCTCCCTCCAAGATCAGCAACTTCAAGTTTCAGGCCAGTTTGCTGCTACACAACACACAACATGAAACCTAATGGAGATTTGGGGTCATTTTTCTAGTCTGGTTGCTGGGAAATCACTGTCTTTATGCCACAGCTTCCAGCCAGCCAGCGAGGTGCCAACGTCCAGCCTGGCCTCTACTCACCCTTTGGAAACCTCCACTGATGGGCGTCTCCATTCTTCCTCCGCACAGAATTGCTATGAAAAGCACAACATGGACATGCACCGGCCAGCTCCTTATCCTTCCTGCAGTTGCCAGCGGATGCTCCCTGGCTTCAAGCATCCTCTTATCTCGCATGGATTGGCTTCACCTCCTCACACCCTACACATGCCTTCTCCCCCTTATGTCTTCACCTCTTTATTCACCAAGGAAGTCCGAGTTGATTGCTTCATGTTCTTCCCATAGCAACCCAACTCTTCTCCCTGCCCCAATTCCAATGCTCCACCTGCCTCCTCTAGGGCCGACTTTCTCCTCCTCCAGCGTCTTGACTTTCACTTCAAATACATGCACACTCCTAGTGCTCACTGCTGTTCCATATTCTGTCCTTTTTCACCTTTTCCTCAAGAAACTCCCCCTAGAAGTATACAGATCCATGCTGACTCCATGTCCTCCCTTTCTTCTTGCTTTTATGAACCCTCACAATCTGCCTCCAGTTTTGCAGAAGGGGAAATCGCTTCCCTCTGAGGGGTCAGTTCTGAGTCCACTGGGCTGGCCCTAGCGCCCGTTTCCTGGCTCTGCAGCACCTGGCCTTGCAGGCTGGCCAGGAACTGGACTGCCACTGTTTTAGAAGCCCTGCTTCCTCTGCCTCCGTACCTGCCGGGGCTGCTGTCCCATTGGCTCTTAGGCAAGGTCTTTCCTCTCCCCAGCTCCCAGCATGAATGCTCTCCAAGTGTCCTCCCTACGTCTCCCATGGCTTCTTCCCCTTGCTGCTCCTCTCCCTCCAGCGCCAACATCCAGTTGGCATTTCCAGCTTCACAACATCTCTCATAGGGGCTACGTCCCCCTTGGCAACCACAAGCTAAATTGTTATCCTCTCCTGTCCTGTTCCTTTTTAGAGACCCTCATCTAAAGATGACTTCTCTTTTCAGACACCAAGGGAGTTCTGAACTGTCTTCTACCTCACCCAATCATCTCTACCGACTGCTTTTCATGAACCACCTGCTCTGATCCCCTCTTCTTCAAACCTCCCTTATTCCCCCAATTTAGGTCTCACCCTCTCATGCCTGGCCTCTTAACTCATTTCTCTTAATGCTAATCCTGCACATGCCCGCTGCCCTCGGATAACGCTAGCTGCTTCCTGAGCACCAACAGTGTGCACTCACACAAGCGTCTCACTGAATCCTTCCAATAGTCTTGTGATGTGGGTCCTTTTCTCCTATTTTACACACAGCAAACATGAAGGCACGGAGAGATACAATGACTTGATCCAGGTCACACGACTCGTAAGTTACAGAGCTGGGTTTAGCCCTGGCAGCATGGCTCCAGGGTTCAGGTTCTAACCATCTGCACATGGCACAACCCTTCAGAACCTTCAGTGGCTCCCACTGTCCACAGGCAGAATCCCTGTGCTTCCAGAAGCCAGCTCAGCTACCTGACCAATCACGAACTCTTCACACCCAGGCAGATCCGTGTTTGCCAGAGAACCTTTGTTTCCTGCCAGCAGCCGCTTGCTCCCCTTTGTCTTGTTTTCAAATGGAATTCCTGAAACAATGAGGCCCTGAACTGAGAAAGCCATCATTGACTCATTTAAACTTCTTGGAGCCAATAAATATTTAAGCACTGCCTATAATGCCAGACAGCGGACTGGGCACAGGGAACATTAGAGCGAACAAAGCAGACATCTCTCAGCCCAAGCCTTGCTACTTTTCTGGAACCCTGATTCCAATGGTGCATGGAGCTGGGCTACATCTCCTCCCAAGCTTTACTCGTCCTCAGCCCTCTCCAGCTACACTCTCTGGGCAGACCCTACTAACCCCCTTCATTTGTGCCAGTGCTCCGGCAAAGCTAAGGGTGTTGCAAGAGGAACGGATGCTCCCTCTTGGGAAAGATAAGCCCTGAGGCCCTTCCAGCTCAGGGGCGTGACTTAATGAAGCTCTCCAGTGATGAAGGAAAGACTTCAGGCAGACCTTTGTTAGGCTCCAACCATGTGCCAGGCCCAGCGTTGGCTCTTACAGATGTCATGACTACCTATCTGCCAGGTAGGTGTCAACCCATCAGGTGAGAGCTCTTGTTACCCACGTTCTACAGAAGAGAAAACAGGTTCGAGAGGTTCACCAGCTGGGAGTCACACCCAGGGTCCTTTAACCCTGTCTCCCCAGACCGCACAGGCTAGAGAAGGTCAGGATCAATGTCAGTAGGGTCTGACTCCACCCGTAAATCCGCTTTCCCGCTGATGTCGCAACACTGTTTCCTCCCAGCCTTATATTGCATACTTGTCTATTTAGTTGTTAGTTGGGGGAGGGCAGCCTGAACTTAAATAAGCAAAGACTTGACAAAAACCCAAAGGTGTTCTTTGGAAGGTCTATTCTGTCTTTTCCTGCCAGAGACTTGGTTACCTGGGGTACTCTGAATACCAGAGGGAGCTCTGCTTCCTCTCCAGCAAGAAGAGGCCGGTCATGGCCTGGCGTGGGGATTCGGGGGCAGTCCTGTGAGTAGAAGCAGGAAGAAGGCTGAGCTGGAGGCTTCTGGGCTGGGGTTCTAGGGAGGGAAGTTCCTGGAGCCAGGGACTGGGACAGCGACCTTACTGACCACTGCCAGGCCCAAGGAAAGACACCAGATCTGCAGGGGCCTCCCAGGGAAGGAACACAGGCTGGACATGGTCCAGGCAAGTGCCCAAGGAGGGAGTGGGGAAGAGGATGGGTCTAGCAGCAGGGTTAAACCACAGGCAGCAAGTAAGGCTTGAGATCAAGGAAGATGATGCCATTCACAGAGGAGCTGGCCCAGCCTGACAGCCTCAGAAAGAGGACAGCCAGAATTCGCGGTAGGTTTTTTGAGCTTCATTGCAAAATTGCAGTGTGGGGTAGGTGGCAGCAGGAGCTTAGGCCTGTGAACTAGACAAGAGATCATCCACAGTATGTGGGTGCTCCTGCTGGAGTATAAATCTTTAGTACAAGAACTTTCCCAGGGCTGCAGAGCTACTGCCTAGCTGTGAACCTCTACCTCCCCTCTCCCCTGCATCAGGGGTTGGTCCCTGTGGACCCATAGATGGGGAACTTGGGAAATGAAATGACAGCAATTCCAGCTTGTGGTCCAGGCGGAGCCCAGAGCCCTGCCTAGAGGCACACAGCTCCGCCTGTGCCCAGAGAACAGACCTCACCAATAGCCTCTGCTTCCCCCACTCGACTCACGTTTACTCACACAGACTACATCGATGCTGTTTGGAAAGTTAAAGATGCGGCACCATTGCCTGAGTGCAATCGCTCTGTGCACTCAGATTTCCAAATGGAATTCCAGGGGAACAAGAAAACAAGTGGCACACAGCAACCATCTTCTCCTCTGATTTCTTCCAATGTGAAAATCTACAGTCAAGTTACACTGCTAGAAACTGAACTCAGGATAAGTCCAGGGAAGAGAGCTTAAGCACATTTTGTAGGGACATCCTGAACCCCTAAAAACTTTGATCTAGAGGCAAAGGATCTGAATTCAAGATCTGGCATTTGCTAGCTGTGTGAAATTGGGCAAATCGCTCTCCCTCTCTGAGCCTCTGCAATGGGATGTAAGGAGGGGACATGTCATATGTCAAGTACTGGGTTTGGTTCTGCTTGTTTCACTCCTTTTCACCCTTGCCTTCTTCAGGCCTCTCTCCTGCAGCTGTGCTCAAACTATGATAGTAACCATCTCAGACCAAGAAGGACCATTCTACCGCAAGTGCCTGTCAAGTAGACCCAATGAGACTGTGAGTGTAGACATTCTGTGAACTGAAATGCTCTACAGTGGATGTTAGTTCTTACTGGTAGTGCCATTGCTACATGCATTAGACTAGAACTGGTAGACAGTAGCGTGCTTACTCTGCTCCTCATGTGCCCACAGCAGACATTACTAATCAACCCAGCACTCTTCATCCTTACACTGACTACTGGAGTGAGGAGGGAGGCAGGAATGTTACAACGAAGGTGATTTGCCCATGTATCCTTGCATAAATGCTATGGCTCAGGAAGCCAATTCAAGGCTCCAGTGATGTGCCTGATGTCCATCCTTGGACCAATTAGTCATGACTGGGGATGGAGCAGGAGGTAGAATCTATACAAAGATAGTAGTTACCATTCAAACTACTAAGAAGAAAACATCTACTAGAAGGCATGTAGATATTCTCCAAGAGAACTGCTGCTGTCTCTGACAAGCCACTGCCCTAGTTCTGAGTAGTTTCAAGCCAGGGTGAGAGATGAACAACAAGCCCAGACAGCCTAGGCGGAGTGGCCAAGAGAACCCTATAGGAACGGCAGAGCTATCAGACTCCAACTGCCATGCTTACCTTTGGGCAGGTAGGCAAGGATCCCACACACCCGGCATTACCCAGCCAACCTCACAGAGCCCGGACCCCTGCAGCCAGGGTGCAGCCCCTGAAGTGAGACCCAGCAGGCCTTGGCTAGGTTCTAAGAGCTGAGAAGTAACCACAATGAAATCCAGACGGCTCTTTGGAGAAGCCTGCAGTTTGGGAACAATCTTGCTAAGTCATAAATGTTTCGAATTCCTCAGCTTTTGCCTTCAGAATTTCTGGCAACCCTCAGCTGTAGACGAATATTCATGGACAAATGCTGATTTCTCCGGGGCTGGGAAAGGCCAGGCCAGGCCAGGTCCAAAACTGAGAAGCCAACATACTGACCCTCCGCTCTAGAAAAGCCTGGAGGCAAGAAGGGTTGGATACCCACTCCCCCAGGACCAAGGCATTCATTCCTCCCTCTCTCTCTCTCCCCTCCGCACCCCTACCCCAGCTGCCTCCCACTCTGCCAGGGCCTCTGCAGAAGGAATCTAAGTCACCAAGTTCACACAACCCCCCCCCCCC
>NW_006204627.1:250207-284470 GCF_000334495.1 Tupaia belangeri chinensis | reverse complement strand
CCCCCCCCCCCCCCCCCCCCCCCGGGGACTCAATGACAGTCAACACTGACCCGAGCTGCTTCCTTCCATCCAACCTTTCTGAAAGGCTATGCCAGCCTCAGAGCTCCAGGCGGGAGAAGCCGAGGCTGCTCTCACAGCCACCATGGTTCAGCTTCTCTACCTCCGGGGGGTGTCTCATAAGCCATGCTGCTGACAGGTGGCTGTTGCTCCCTCATAGATCTTGTTCCTGCCCTTGCTACCAGGGAGCCTCCTGCTCAACAACCTCTACTTCAGAGCTGGCTTCCCAGGAACAACCCCAGAGGCTCCTTGGAAACAAAAGGAAGACCTCCCTGCCCCCAGGCCCAGCTGGATGCTCTGCACACTTAGGAATAATGCATTCTAGCTCCCTACACACACACAGGTGGCAGCAGCCTGCCCGAGGTCACAGAGCTGACCAGTGGCAAAGGTGGCACGTGGGCCTCTGACAGCCCTGGCCCTCCAGTTTTGTGAGAGGTTATTATTAGACCGTCAGGAAAGTCATGACATCTTTTTCCATGCAAAAAGGAGTCCTGACTTTCCCAATGACCCAAATGAAATGGTTGACATGCCTGAATACTTTCTTCATGTACATGCGTTTTCCCTCATCTCCACAGCAGCTCTATGATGTCAGTGTAATCGATGTTATTTTTTTTTTGAGAGATTTTTGCTATAGGGCGCGTGCGCTTGCCAGACAGACAGAGAGAGACAGAGAGATAGAAGGCGAGAAATCACCCCCCAGAGGGGATGGCCATGCCGCAATCCCTTCTCCTCCAGTCTCCTCTTGGGATCTTGGGCATACATGCACACGCGCCCATGAGTTTAAGCTGCCGGGTCCGGGACTCAAACCGCAGTTGACTACGTGGGAGTCCAGCGACATAGCCATTACGCTAACTGCTGGTCCCAATCGATGTTATTTTTCACAGATGCACAGGCTCCATAAGTTATCAATGAGTTGCACAACTTGGACATGGCAGAGGTGAGAGCCAGCCCAGGTCTGCGTGACGCCCACAACTGTGTTTACACTGCATCACATCACACGTCCTCGGCTCTTTGTTCATTACATACACTAGACCTGTCAGCTCCTATCGCCTGCTACCCATGGGTAAGAATCCCCAGGGCCTCCCTGGGGAGGAGGCAGCACTCCAGCCCTCAGTGGGTACTCATGGCCAGTCATGGCCACATGGAGAATGGCTCCCTCTGCAGATCAAGGTCCCACTCATTCCTTGGGTTGGCCCCATAAAGCTGGAATTGCACCCAGGGCTGCCAGAGGTTAGAGTTGGGATATCAACCAGATGCCCTGCTGTGCCCCAAAGAGTCCCCAGAGATGACAGGAATGTGTCACGCTCATGCTCTGCACACTAGACTTGGGTCAATTATTTTGACCCAAGATGAGACTCACTGAGGAAGTAGAAAGAATCTTCCAAACTGATATACAAGAGTATAAAAACCTTATGACATGCCAGCCAGGAGAGAGAGATGAGGGGTTTACCTGTACTTAGGTGAGAAAGGGAAATGGCCAATCAGGAGGACTGGCCCACCAGTCCCCACAGGACCTGCCCTGCCCCCTGCATGCACACACGTGTGTACAAACCCTGTGCACTTCACTTAATGAGAGCTCTACCTGCAAGTTCTGCCCCTTTGATCCCTAAGCCCATATAGGAACCCAATGACACTACTTCACTCAAGGCCAGTGGCTGAGAGACTATGGACCCCAATATGCTCAAGTTTCTGCCTCAGTTCTTTTGTCTGGCTCTCTTGTTCCCTAAAGGAGTTATTATTTTTTAAATTATTTAATTTTATTTATTTATTCATTTATTTTAATTTGACCAGAGAGAAACAGAGAGAGAATGAGAGAGCATGAAAAAGCAAGCCACCAGGTCCAGGACTCGACCGTGGTGAGCCATGTGGAAATATTCAGTGCCTTAACCACCACGCCACCTGCTGGCCCCCTGAAGGAGTTATTGAGTATCACGAGTCCAACCTGCTTGACTAAGGTTCTGGCAACAACTGATTGATTGACTGACTGATTGATAGATACAGGGAAAGCTAGAGAGAGATAATAGATAGGGTCCCCAGACAAGAGTCATGGCTTTAAGTGGAGGAATCTACTCATTATTGCCACACTGAGGCCTGGCAGGGAGGGAGCAGAGAGTCAAACTCCTCCTCTTTCTCATCCAGCCCTCTGGTCTCTCCCCAGAGCCTCCCAGTGGGAAGCCAGAGGCCATGGGAGCCCAGCTGCTGCTGTCCACAGAGGCAGCCTCCTGCAACACAGAGAAGGGTAAGGAAAGGTTAAACGTGAGCCTGGAGGAGCAAGCAGAATACCCAGCTCACCCTCTCTGAAAACATTTCCTCTCTTTAGAAATGGAGGAATTGGTATCTGTCCTGCCTACCTGTCCGAGGAGACTATGAGGATCTGGCAGGAGCTTCAAGCCCCAGGGGAGGGGGAACTGGGTGACTTTCAAAATGCCAAGGCCCTATAGCCAAAATATCCCTAATAATGATGATGATGATGACTTTCAGCTCTCAGAACCCAGGATTCTTGGTAGACAAAATTACCAGAAAGATCAGAGCAGGACTCCCTGGGCACGAGAGGAAGCCGGGGGAGCTCAGCAGACCCACTCCAGAGACACAACAGAGCTCAAGTGTGAGCCACCACACTAGGAACAAACCTCCTCATGAGACAGCAGCCTATATGAAAAGTCACAGTTAAAAAATCCAGGTTCAGTTAAAAGATCCAGTGACTTGGTCATTTATTAAGTGTGAGCTACCAGGAAAGGCACTAAATGCTTCCGAGGCTTTAATATCCTGCGCTGTCAACGTGGGAACAAAACCCTTGCAGGTTTATTACAAAAACAAAATCCAAGGAAACGGCATCTCCCAGTGCTAGCACTCAGTAGGTGCTCATTAATATAGCTCTCTACTTTCCTTACTCAGGGACCCAGGCCATGACAGGGAATGGCATGAACTTGGTGGAGCATGGAAAGCAGAAGGGAGAAAGCAAGTGAGCTCGGAGTGGCTCAGGTGATGGGACGCCTGTGGAACCAGTGCCTCTGGCAGGAGGGGAGAGGGTCTGCGAGACTTTCAGGAAGGCTGGAAGGCAAGTAACATGAACCCACAGAGTGACCTGATGTGACTGTCCAGAGATGACTCAGACTCGGGCAGAACAGGACTCTCCGTGTTCCAAGGCACGTACCAGCCAAAGCCCAGGTCCCGCAGGAGCTGGTTCATCATGTCTCGGTGATCATGTGCTTCTTCAAAGGGCACCCAGCGGCTTCCAGGTGCCCTGGTGGTCAGGACAGACACGTAGGGAAGCCCAGGAGCATGTGCTGTGTCCTGGTGAGGAGCCCAGCTCCTCAGCAGATGAAGAAGGAACAGGAATTGGGTTTGGAGGAAAGAACCGGGAGCTCAGGTCTGGTTCAAGCTCTGCCGCTGCCTGTGGGATCTCCTTGGTCTTCTTCTCTCATCTGCAGAGTAGGCACAAGGATGGAATCCCCTCTTCATTGACTTCCTTGAGGCTCAGGAAGAGCACATGGAATGTGGAAAAGTGTATGCCAGAGGCTGTAAAGTGATCCAACTGCCACGCCTGCCCTACCTTCCCTGGGCTGTCACTGTATAAGAGAGAAACCACAGCAAGGAAGTGATTCTGCCCAATTGCAGAGGAAGGGCTTATCCTGCCTAGCCCTGGAGCAGGAGGGAACTTCCACTGATTGGGACTGAGAACATAGACATTCAAGCCCCAGAACTCTGGGGCCAAGGTCATGGGGAGAAAAGTCACTCGGGGATTGGGGTGGTATTAGTAGAGCAGATGACTTTCACAGAGGTGACCTCCATGGTATCTAACTCATCAAAACCAAGCAAACTGAGCCACTGAGATGCTGCAAATTCTGCACAGATGCATGAAGGTGTGGCCCAGTGAAACCTGAGCAGTGAAGTCTGAGGCTGGAAGGAGCAAGACCTGCCTAGGCCAGAGAGGAGTATCTCCCTTGTAACTCTCAGACCTGCTCTGCATCTCTCTGCATGTGCTAGGATGCAGTGTAAGCTGAGATGATTCTCATTGCAGAGCTGGGATCAGTCATTCCCAGCAGATCCTTCCCTTATCCTCATTAGAGTTCTCCAGGTAATGGTGATTTGGGGAACCGACCTGGGTAGACCCTGACTTAAAGCTTAATGGTCGCAGATCTCAGATTGGGCCCACCAAAGAAGCCCCTGCTTCTTATTCCTTGTATGAGAAGATGCTATCTTAGGTGGGTGCACTCCTCTGGACTTGCTTCCTGGACCCAGCTCCCAACACAATTCCTGGCACTCGGTAAATGTTCACGCTGCCACTCCTCCATGGGATCCTGCCATCTAGACCTGGGAAGACTGAAACTCACCATCTAATATTTGTGCTAAACTCATTGTACAAAGACCCCTTTTGGGAGCACCAAGGCCCCACCCATCTTAAAGGAGAGGATGCTGAACACTCCGTGGCCCAAGATCTCCGTAACTCAGCCCCGTCTTGGAAAGGGCAATCTGGGAAGACTTCAGTGACATCCCTTCATGTCTCCTTGGCTAGAACAGACCCTCATGGCCACCTCTAAACCAATCCCAGGCAAAGGGAATGAGTTCATCAGAACTACTAGCTTGAAATAATAAATATGTACCCCCGAGACATAGAGGAGTGAGATCCCCAGAATACAGTTTTGTTTTGTTTTGTTTTCAGCAAGGCTAAAGGGTAGAAGAGTTTTGGGGGAGCTGACCAGTTACCACTGATCTCAGTATCTCTGATCGCAGTAGATGCTATTTTCTCTGCCTTACAGGCAAAGAAGTTAAAGTTCAAAAGAACTAAATGACTGAAATCCTTATCTATTGAATTCCAATAGACAGCATCTCATTTACCTCTGTAAACCCATGAGTATCTAGAACAATTATTTACACATAAGTGTCTCAACAAACCAGCTCAGCCTAATGCAACAAGCATTTAGGGGTTGCCTCATATATGCTAAGAAGTTTCTAGTGTTCTGGGGTATAAAGATGAACAAAACAGAGTCCCTACTCTAGAGTTTACCATTTGCAACATCTGGGTTACTACCGATGTTTTTAAAAGAATTAATTTACATTTTATTTATTATTATTTTATTTTCTATTGGGCACATGTACTCACCAGAAAAATACAAAGACAGAGAGAGAGAGAGCCACCAGGTCCAGGACTTGAACTGTGGTTAGCCATGTGGGAATCCAGCACCTTACCCACCATACCACCTGCTGGCCCTGGTTATTATTAATTTTAGTATTATCCATTTAGTCTCTATATTGCCTCATTATTATTAACTAACATCTACTTAGCACACAAAAAGGGCTCAGCATTTTGGAAATACATAATGTTTATGTCAAGATTCAGAATGGCTATTTGTATTCCGTTTGGCGGATAAGAAAGTGAGGCTCAGGGAGAAAGAACTTGCCCCATATCATACAACTCATGTCAGGTGAAAAACAAACTCAAATTCATTGAACTGAGGCCTATCCTCTTTCTGTGAATCATGTTCTCTATTTTTTTCCACCCCTCTGACCCCCTTCAGATTACAGGAAAAAAAAAAATGTAACAAGAAGCTAGTATTTAGACACATAGGTTTCAAAAGTTATTGTCAAAAGCCCACCTTTTGTCTGTCTCTCATGTCTTTTTTACTCTACTTTTCCCACCAACAGATGCAAAGTTGGGCAGTTGCATCGTTTTCTCACAGCTCCTGTCTATTAGAATGCCTCACATTAATGTACCAGCAAAATAATTCAAAGATGAAAAATATCTCCTCTCCCTTAACTGGAGCCTTCTGCCAAGGAGAGCCCATAACCAAGGAAAGGAGTACAGAAAGTTTTTTCTTTCTTCCTTCCTTCCTTCCTTCCTTCCTTCCCTCCTTGTCTTCTCCTTCCTTCCTTCCTTCCTTCCTTCCTTCCCTTTCTTTTCTTTCTTTCTTTCTTTCTTTCTTTTTTTCTCTTCTCTCTCTCTCTCTCTCTTTCTTTCTTCTTCTTTGTCTTCTCCTTCTTCTTCCTGTCTTCCCTCTCCTTCCTTTTTTCTTCCTTCCTCTTCTTCCTCTTCTTCCTCCTCCTTCATCTTCTTCCTCCTTCTGTCTCCTTCTTCCTCCTCCTTCTTTTAAAGTTAGCCAGAGAGCACGAGTACTCACAAGACACACACACACACACATACACACACACACACACACACACACACACACACACACACACAGAGAGAGCCTCCTGAAATGGGGTATGGTCACACCACAATCCCTCCTTCACCATTTCTCCATCATGTTGGGACTTTGGCTTGCATGTACACGTTCCCAGCATGTTTTCCAAGCCACCAGGATCAGGATTCAAACCACACCGTCAGCCATGAAGGATCCAGCTCCCTTAATTACCAAGTCACTGAGCTGGCCATCTTTGCTTTTTTGACAATAAATTTTCTTCAGGTCAAAATAACTGGTGAGCCATTTCTGAAATCCAACGTCTCTGCCATTTTGAAAGTCAGACCTTTGCTACTACCTTCTGATACTTCTGAGCTTTCCGGGGTTCTTTCAGAATGATCACAAGTACATGGCCTGAGATGTCACAGGCAAAGGTGAAAGACATGTACTGGCCAGCCGTGCTCCAAAGTGCCCTTATGGGTGTAACACACAGTTCAGGGTCCCACTGGCTCCACTGAGAACCCAAGCTCCTCCTCCTCACCAGCACAGGCTGCTGGGTACTGTTCAGGTGTACTCTGCTTAGAGTCCATTCATTGCCCATGCAGGCGTTAGGATGCTTTATGCTCTAAAAACAAACCTGTTATCATCCACTCCAAAATGGGGGCATAGGAGTAAGTCAATGAGCCACCCATCTGGCCCAGAAAACCTGTTTTAAAGGAATAATAAGAAATGTAATAAGCATCCCTCCCTAAACTCCACTGAGTCACACACACTACAGTTCTCTCAGTGCCCCAGGACATGGTGTCTGCAATCCTGAACTCCTCCGAGTATCTGAGTACTTCCATGCTGAGTGTACCCAGAAACATTTTCTCCTTTTCCCTGGAAGCAAAGAGCTATAGGCAACTTCTCAAATACCTCTGCCCCTGTGATAACTATTGGGAATTCACCATACGTAAGTGATTACTTCTCCATGAATAAGTGACTTCTCAGAACATTTGTTTAATAACTCCCACTAGGCCTCCTGGACACACAAGTTAACAAACCTAGCTTCCAGTGTTTTCTATACAGACTATTTGCCTACCTCTCTCTACTTCTTTCACCCGGAGCTCAAGTGTCCTCTCCTTCGTTAATCTTAGTTTTTTTCTTGTCCCACTCCTTTTTCTAGACTCTAAATAAGGCCTTCTTTGCTTATGGCCCATGCTAGTGAGAATAAGCAGGCTACACCCAGGTTCATATGAAGATATCTCTCTTTACCAGCCATTAGTCCTAGAGTATGAACAAAACTCAACCTTCCTGAAGCCCAAATTTCGCTTTTTGTAAAATAGGTAATAGTTCCTATCTCATAGCTGTTGGTGTGTTAAATAAGCTCTTTTGTGTGGGGAGCCTGGTATAAAGCCTGGTATATTATTATATACACAATTCATAGATTCACTAGTGCTCAATATAGGTTTCTTGAATTGACCTGAAATGAACATTTTCTAGACTTCTAGGCTGTACTGGAAGTGTCACTTCTATCACCCCCAATGCAGTTAAAAACAAAACAAAACAAAAAACAGAAGCTTGAAAGTTGAGGAGGGACCAAGGGAGGGCAATGAAGTAAACCGGATACTAGAAGCCCAGATTGCCTTTGGCTCGGTCCGGATTTGAGGGAAACCTGGAATTATTGCAATTTCATCACAGCAGCTGGTCCAAGCTAAACCTGCCAGAATTGCTTAGAGGCCAGATCTGGATTGCAGTGATAGCCGGGGCCTGCTGAGAAGCACGGAGAAACTATTTATCTGACATTTTTTCAACCTCAACCAAGAATTTTCTTTGGCTCAAGATGCTGTTGGGACCGGTTTTCATTTGCATGGAGCTCATTTGAGGATCCCTGCCTCTGACAGCAGAGACTTCTTAGAAAGACTTCCATTCCCCTGCCTCCTTTCTCTGTGTGCCATTCTCATGATTCAGAAATTATTATTCATCTAGAAAGGCTAATCCCTAGGTCTTATTAGTGCTTGGGTTGTGCCAGACCTTCACATCTAAGTTCTCTCTGATTCTACTCCACACACAGTCTATACACGTTTAGGCATTGGCAAAGATGGCCACCAAGGAACTCTGGCCTACCTCCCAAATTGGCAAACTCCATCTAATTGAACCCATGTTTACGGATGTGGCACATTCTAATGCATTTCACTGTTTCAAGCTGTGGCAGCAAATTAGAGTGTGAATCTTCTTAACAGCCGCTTCTAGAGTGGCTGTCTGGAATTTCTGCATCCTTGACTCTTCGCTGCCAACCAAAGAAATTTTGTCCCTTTATGATATGTCATGGAGAGGTATCAAAACAGTAATGTCTAGACTAAAATGCCACCATTTTTTATATTTTTGTATAGACTCTGCACTTTCAAATAGGTAACATTGGAGGTGGTATAAATATCCTAGGAATACAACAGTGAGTTTTTCGTTTGCTTGTTTTTTGTTTTTTAGAAAACATTCAGAATGTATCTAATTAGATCAGCATTCTCTGCTTCCATGCAGACACCTTATTCTAAGGATACTGGCAGAAGCTGCCTCAAAGGGTCGGCCGTATTCCTGTGGTATTCCATTCTTTTTAGACTAGAATAAATCAAAGCTAAGCACTGTCTCGACCCGCGAGACAGTGGAACAGGTTTCCTGCGGGAAGGAGTGAGAGACGGGACATACGGCGCACTGTCACAGCACGGAGACGACGCAGTGTCTCTTCAGGGTCGTCTCTTTATTGTAGGCAGCACGGAGACAACACAGTGTTCAGGGTCATCCGGAGCCTACACAATGGAGACGACACAATGTCGCCACAGCTCAGGGTTGTCCGGAGAACGGCGCGATGTCACAGCTCAGGGTCGTCTTCTTCCTGGTCGTC
Organism: Tupaia belangeri chinensis; assembly: GCF_000334495.1. NCBI lineage: Eukaryota > Metazoa > Chordata > Mammalia > Scandentia > Tupaiidae > Tupaia > Tupaia belangeri. The sequence goes on along the minus strand of NW_006204627.1, from coordinate 275,416 downwards.
TGTGTCGTCTTCCTGGTTGTCTGGCGATTATGGGCCAGAGATCGTACTTATATACACATTGGTGGGCCATGATTGGTTGAATGAAGGATAGCAAAAGGTGGGTTATGATTGGTTACTTTGTGGACCAATCATGAGGTACCCGGATATGCAAATCTGAGGGATTCTAAGCTCACCGATTTGCTATGTGAAGTGGCCAATCAGAGTGTGGTGTCGAAGGTGAGGTTTTTGAAAGGGAGCCAGTTGTGGCCTTTGTAATTGTTTGCTCTCTGAGCCTAAGATGGCAATAGTAAGAGACTCATGAAAAGTGGCCTCGGCAGACTCGCTGGTGCACAGCCTCCCACAAAGCACAAGAATGGTCTTTGCTGCACTGTTGTCATGGCTAAAGATTAGAAATAATGTAAATGTTCATTTTCAAGGGGTGGCTAAATCAACTATGATACATGCAATCAATGAAATGCCATATAATCTTTTTTTTTTAAAGAAGCAACACATACAAGCAACGACTACACAAGGTGATTTATAGATTCAATACAATCAACAGTAAAATGCCAATGGCATTTTTCACAGGAAAACATTCTAAAATTTATATGGAACCACAAAAGATCCTAAGCAGCCAAAGCAATCTTGAGAAAGAAGAATAAAACCAGAGGCATCACACTTTCTGGTTTCAAACTGTACTATTACCTTTTCAGTAATAAAGCCAGAGAAAGACAGTGAGACAAAGAAAAGAGGGGGAAAGCACCCTACATTGGCACATGGTCATACTGCAACCCCTTCTCCTCCATTTCTCCATTCTGTCAGGATTTGGACACGCATGCACATATGCCCAGTGTGTCCTTTCAAGCCACTGGTGCCTGGATTCAAAACACAGTCAGCCATCTGAGATCCAGCTCTTATAACCACTAGGCTATGGGTCCAGTCCCCAAACTGTATTAAGAAGCTATAGTAATTGCATACATATTTTGAAAAACCATATAGTACATCATAAAGATGTACAGTTAAGTGTTATAGATAAGTTATAAAATAAAATATTTTTTAAAGAAGAAAGCTATAGTAATCAAAACGGTATGGTACTGGCATAAAAATAGATCCAGATAATGGAACAGAATAGAGTCCAGAAATAAACTCATGCACATACAGTCAAACTACTATCTGACAAAGGCACCAAGAATACAAAACAGAGAAAGGACAGTCTCTTTAATAAACGATGGTGCGAAAATTAGATGTCCACATATAAAAGAATGAAACTATACCCATAGCTTATACCACTTACAAAATTTAATTCAAAATGGATTAAAGACTTAAATATAAGACCTAAAATCATGAAGTCCCAGAGTGAGGGGGGCAGAGAAAAAAGTCGTTGATATTGTCTTGGCAATTATTTTATTACCTTTTTTTTTTTTTTGAGAGAAAGAGAGATTTTTGCTATAGGGTATGTGCACTCACCAGACAGAGAGAGAGACAGAGAGACAGAAAGTGAAAAATCACCCCCCTGGGGGGATGACCATGCTGTAATCCCTTCTCCTCCATTCTCCTTTTAGAATTTGGGCACCTATGCACATACATCTGGTGTGAGTTTTACGTCACTGAGTCCAGGACTTGAACTGCGGTCAACTCGGAGGGAATCCAGAGACATAATCATTATGCCATCTGCTGGCCCTACTTTGGATATGACACCAAAAGCACAGGCAACAAAAGCAAAACAAATGTAACTACATCAAACTAAAAATCTTCTGCACAGCAAAGGAAATAATAAACAAAATGAAGAGTCAACCTATGCAGTGAGAAAATACTTTCAAACAATATATCTAATAAAGAGTACATAAAATACCCACAGTACATAAGAGAGTCATACAACTCAAATAATCTGGTTTTAATGTGTGCAAAGGCCCTGAATAGATAATTTTCTCAAAGAAGACATATGAATGACCAACAGGTACACAGACGGGTGTTCACTCAGTTACTAATAATCAGAAAAGTACAAACCAATATCATAATGAGATATTACCTCACATGTGTTAGGATGGCTGTTATCGAAAAAACAAGAGATAAATGTTGGCGAGGGTTGAGAAAAGGGAACCCTTGCACACTGTTAGTGAGGATTTAAATTAGTCTATTATACCTTAGAAAGCTGGAGAAAAAAGAATAATCAACAAGTGTTGCTATGGACTCTCTTTCGAAAAGCCAGAAAGTCATAACATTTTAAAAAATGTTTTTCTATGCAATATGTCATGCTTTTCCCAATGACCCAATGTATCTAAATCTCAAAACATACAAGATAACTAGGTCATACTGGTTATCTCTGAAGAGAACTAGTAGTAAGAAAGACAGAGGAAAGGAGAAGATTTTTTTAATCATCTGATTTTTATACACTTTGAATTTGGTACCTTCTGTGTATTACTTACATACAGAATAATAAAACAATTCTTTCAAAAAGTACACTTGGAGTCTAGTCTGGAAAAAAATAGTTGAACTAGTTACACAACTCAAACAATTATAACCATGAGCACTTTCATCTGTTAAATAATTTTCCTCTATACAGACCTCTGTGCTGAAATATATTACCAGGGACCAGCAGATGGCATAATGGTTGTGTCACTGGACTCCCATGTAGTCGACCGTGATTCAAGTCCCAGACCCAGTGGCTGAAAACTCACACCAGGCACGTGTGCGTGCTTGCAAGCCCAAAGTCCCAAGAGGAAAATGGAAGAGAAGGGACTGCAGCATGGCCATCCCCCTATGCGGCATGGCCATCCCTCTTGGAGGATGATTTCTAGCTTTTTGTCTCTCTGTCTCTCTCTGTTTCTCTGGCAAGTGCACATGCCTTATAGCAAAAATTTCTCTCTCTCAAACAAAATATATATATGTGTGTGTGTGTGTGTGTGTGTGTATGTCTATATATACATATATACATATATAGATATACACACACACACACATATTACTATATGTTCACCTGATTTTCTCCTCAAAGCAATCCCATGAAATAGATATTATCATCTTCATTTTAGAAGGACACTTATTTTAAAAGTTTAAGAAAGTTGCTAGAGGTTATGCCATCCCACAAGGCTAACTGATTCAAATCAAGTTGGGTTAACTTCTTCCACTAGCCCCTGGGGACCTTCAGCAATGAAGCACTCATTGAGACTAAATCTTCCCCATTGGGAACCAGCAGTTAGCATAATGGCTATGTTGCTGGACTCCCACGTAGTCGACAGCAGTTCGCGTCCCGGACCCGGTGGCTTAAAACTCACGCCAGGCGCATGTGCGTGCATGCCCAGGATCCCGAGAGGAGAATGGAGGAGAAGGGATTGTGGCATGACCATCCCCCCTGGGGGGGTGATTTCTTGCTTTCTGTCTCTCTGTCTCTCTCTGTCTGTCTGGCAAGCGCACGCACCCTATAGCGAAAGCCTCTCCAAAAAAAAAAAAAAAACAACTTCCCCATCACTGTACACCCAAAGCCCAGTGGGGCTTGATACACAGGAAGTACCTAAAATTTGCTGAGTAAATGATATACAGAAAGCAAACGAGTGAGAGCAAGACTGAGTAATTTCCTTAAAGAAATTATGCATGTGTTTAAGCATCTTGCAATTGCAGGATAATTTAAAAGGCAACAGCTTGAGTTTGGATCGTGCATTTGCTTAAAAAAAATTAGTCACATTGTTTTTAGTCACACCTCACAAAGCCTCATTACTTCAAAATGCCTTTCTGGTGGAAGATGATTCATAACGAATGAAAGAATGTGGTCTTTATTAGGTTATCTTTAAAAATAGTTGTTTTCCAGCTGGGACCATACGAAGAAATAAATATTTCTCTTATGTTTTACCTCCTGTTTTCTTCATGATTATTGGAAAAGTCCAGCAAGCTTGGTAATTTCTTTCAGGGTAAATTTGGGACCCAAACAGTTAAACAACCAGCCAACTGAGCTTCCTTGCTGCCTCCAGGCCAAGGAGATGAATGGAATGCACATGAGGTCGATTGGCAGCCATCCACATTCCTATGGGAACGTTGCAGCAAGGAGAGCTTTGGGACATTAAGAAGCAAATGTGTGGGAGTTCTGGGGCAAACTGCAAATGATCTGAAGTCCCAGAAAAATGCACGGAGCCTCTTCGGCCCAAGGATGTTCTGCAGAGCACAGACAGGAAGCGGCACTACTGTCCTGTTCTTTCCATGGCTGCCCAGGCCTCAGAGTGTGTACAGGCCACTTCTAGAGCCTCTGTGGAAGTGAGTTCAATGTAAGATCCTCATCAAGGACTTCCTCCGCTTCAGCTGACCTCTTTCTTTCTCTCCCATATTGAAGAAAATTAGCTCAGAAGAATTTACATAGCCCCCTCTTCCTTTCACTTTTTTTTTACCCCAACAGCTTTCTCTGTCTTTCCCCATGAGAAGATTCAAAGTTTGTGGCATTTTCTTTTCCTTTTTTTAATGTGCCAAAGGGTACGCACGTTAGTCAGAGACAGAGGAGAGGGAGAAGGCACCTCTCAATGGAGCATGGTCATGCTACAGCCCCTCTTCCATCCTGTCAGGATTATGGGTACGCACACACGGGCACTTGGTATGTTTTGCAAACCACCGAGTCCAGGATTCCAACCTCCTAGTGGACCATGTGGGATCTGGTTTCCTTAACTACCAGGCCATGGGACCAGCACTGGGGACATTTTTATTTTCTTCAAGTGTTTCCCTGTATCATTAAAAATGCTCTCTAGAGACCAGATGTGCTCACTAAAATTTTGCATTACCACTCCCTCCAAAGATTATATACAATCTCTGATGATGATCGTGGTAAAAGCTGGGTTTTCAGCTTCAGGTGAGAAACCACTATCTTCACATGTTTTCCTTCAAAGAATAGCTCACAAGTGTCTTGTCACCACATTAAAAAGAAGGTTGTCTAAAGTTGCCCAATCAGATACTTCTGGGTTTACCCTAAATGTTCCCATGGCAGTCATACTGAGAAATACTCCCTGCTCCAAGGAGCCGCCCTGTGTTCTGATTTACCTGCCCACTAGGTGGCAATGGTATGTGGGTGTTGGAAGCACGTTTGTTGTTGAGAGATTTTTGCCATAGGGCGTGTGTGCTTGCTGGAGATAGAGAGAAAAAGAGATAGAAAGTGAGAAATCATCCCGAGGGGGAAGGATGGCCACACTGCAATCCCTTCTCCTCCATTCCCCTCTCAGTATTTTGGGCATGTACATTCACGTGCCCGGAGTGAGTTGTAAGTCACCAGGTTCAGGACTTCAATCATGGTCAACTACATGGGAGTCCAGTGACACAACCATTGTGACACACCAGTTGTGCTTGCAAAAAAGCACACTTCCATTCCATCTCCAAAGGCAAAGAGATAAACCAGGAGGTGCCTGGCTTTGTAGTGAGACCCTGCATAATTTTTTTTTTTTTTTTTTTTTTTTTGCTATAGGGCACATGCGCTCGCCAGACAGAGAGAGACAGAGAGAGAGAAAGCGAGAAATCATCCCCCAGGGGGGATGGCCATGCCGCAATCCCTTCTCCTTCATTCTCTTCTTGGGATCTTGGGCATGCACACACGCACATGGGCCCGGCATGAGTTTTAAGCCACCGGGTCCAGGACGCGAACTGCGGTTGACTACGTGGCAGTTCAGCGACATAGCCATTATGCTAACTGCTGGTCCCAAGACCCTATATAATTAATGTCCTTGGCAAAACTAACAGATTCTCCCAGGGCCAGAAAGCCACACTGAGAAGCCTATAAGAAAGGGACTATTTTGGGGGCAAGCACTCATTTCTCAGGAAAGAGAAGGACATTCTTATTTTGTTGGTACCACAGAAATCAAAACCCTAGAAAGCTTTAGAACCAGAACGAAAAGATGAAGGGATTAAGGTGGCATGGAAATGACATCTGAGCTGAGGAAATGAAGTCATCCTCCCATAATCCACCTTCCTGCAGAGCTGCATTGCTCTGGCCACCAAAGGAGCTCCTGGCAGTAACATCTGTACCTACACTCTGCTCCCAGGCATTGATCATAAGCCTGTCCCAAACTAGAGAAATTCAATTCTTTCTCCTAGGAGTTTAGATATGGGATCCAGAGATGAGTAGCTACTTCCGGGGGTCACTTGAACTGAAGAAATGTAATCTGGAAGGTTACATTGTTCTGTAGAAGGAGAAGTCTGAAACCCCCTCTATAGAGATAGAAGGAAAGGAAGGAATTGAACAGATAAAGAGAACCAGAGAAAGAGAACATGTGGGGCCAAAGTGTGAAAGCCTCACTCTAGCTCCTGAAGGTGCCTTCTCAGGCCTGTTACAGGATCTGCTCTTGGGTTCAGAAGTATCCCTTATTCTTCCAAGAAAAAGATACAGACCCAAGAAATACAAAGGACCTCAAATAGGATCAACCCAAGAAGATATTTTCCAAGACACATTATAGCCAGAATGACCAAAATCACAAAGACAAGCTACTCAGACTGGCAAGAGAGAAATGTCAAGTTACCTACAAAGGATATCTTATCAGGCTAACAGAAAAACTCTCATCAAAAACAATGCAAACAAGGAAAGAATGGGGAAATATATTCAAAATGTTGAGTGAAAAACAATTTCAACCAAGAATACTCTATCTGGCAAGATTACCATTTATATGGGAAGAGAAGACAAGAACATTCTCAGATAAACAAAACCTGAAAGAATTTATCAACAACAGACCAGCTCTCCAAGAAGTTCTGAAGGGAGTGCTATCCCAGGAAAACTAAAGTCAGACACACAAAGTAAGAGTTCTAAGACAGCTAAGAAAATGGCCAGCTTAATGGTAGGGACAAGTCCAGAGTTGAATATTATCTTCCAGAATTTAAACAGAAAGATTGGACCACAACAGAAGATAAAGTACATGAGTTTGAACTGGTGAAATAAAATTTTATGACTGTTGACTAAAACATTACTGACCTTCTATGCTTTGTTTTTCAGTGTTAAGGAGTTTTGTCTTCTCTCAAGTTGTGGACAGGTTGATGTACCTACTATACAAACAGAATCCTAACCTGTTTCCTGGCTTTAAGTATTAAGCAAAGTTTTCTTAACATTTTTTAATTTTGATTCATTAAAGCTAAAACTGCCTTTCTTGAAGTTAAAAAATGTATTTAAAAATACCTATTTAGTAACCACAGTAATCTATCTAGCCTCAGCTATGTGCTATTTTATAGTATATTCATTCTACCCACAGAGGGTGAGAAAAAGGGGGGAAAATATATATATATATATATATATACATATATACAAGAAATGGAAAATTATTTGTTGACAATAACATGTATGATTAAGCCATTTTACAGTGTATTCTGGCTAGAAAGTCGCATTTGGTATGTTGTGATGTTCAGTGAAAGTATGTAAAATAACTAATAAATTTTTTTTAAAAGTTCCTCCACCACCCCACCCTCCTTTCTTGGCTAAGCTACTTAGTGGGTTTCTGTTACTTATAAACAAAAGCACATTGGCTAAAACAAAAAACAGGAAGGTCCATGGGCCAAGGCAGGAACAGGAGGCATTCAGGCAAGGTCTATAAGGTAATGTGGTCTACTTGAGTGTCAGCATGGGACTGCAAATGCTCTCACCCCATCTGGACTGCCCTCCTCCACAACCCTTCTTGTTGTTGCTTTCTTACACACACAAGTTATTCATTTGTGTGTGCGTGTGTGTGTATGTGTGTGTATACATATGTATTTTATGTATCTATCTACCTATATATTTTTTTTCTTGTAGCAAAGTTTCAAACTACATAAATTACATGGAACAAATGTAGATATTTACCCAATCATAAATTCTACTCCCAAGGTAACCCTTACTAATGTCATATTTTATCCAGTATGAGATGCCATCAATTGTAAGACTCACCCCGATTTTGGAGATGTTAAAAGGCAAAATGAGATACATTACTGTGTTGAGTATCTTCCCTCAAATTTTTTTGTGTGGCATTTTCACTTGTCCATGATTTTTGGTATGGCTATTAATCATTAATAGACTCATTCTATGGGATGGCAGATGGCATAGCAGTTACGTCACTGGCTTCCCACATGGCCAACTGCAGTTCGAGTCTTGGTCTTGGTGGCTTAAAACTCACACTGGCCATGTGTACATGCATGCCCAAGATCCCAGGAAGATAATGGAGGAGAAAGGATTGCAGCATGATCATCCCAGATGGGGGTGATTTCCCACTTTCCCTCTCACTGTCTCTGTCTCTCCCTCCCTGGCGAGGATACATGTCCTAAGGCCAAAACCTCTCAAAAATAAAAAAGACTCATTCTACACACATTGTTTTATAAATGCCTTCTTAACATTTTTGGAAGCATTTTTCTTTAGTAAAATATTTTTCTCTGTCCACCATTGTATCTCCTGTGCTAGGACAGTGTTGGACACAGAACAGGAACTCAATGAGGAACCGCTCGATTAATGGTCAGTCTCCTTAGGTCTACTTTTACAAGGTCTTCAGCAGTATTTATTTAACCTTTCCTCAGTAAAGTGAACTCTTTGTTTACTTTTTCTTTTTACCTTTATAAATAATGCTGTAGTGAACATCCTAGCTGCACTGCGTATCTAACAGAAAGTTACCACTGAGTGCCGACTATGTTACAGAAGCTATTCTACAAACCCTATGGGTATTAACTTATTATTCACAACAACCATCGTAACTGGTGCTTGTATGCCACAGAGTCCATGTGCACTCTAGAAAGGAGGAGGAGAGAGAAAGTGCCCCCCCATGAGATCTTGTCATGCCACAATCTTTTTTCCTCCATTTCTCCATCTTATCAGCATCATGGGCACACAAATGCATGTGCCAGGAATGTTGGCATCGGGTGGGATTTGAACTGAGTTCAGCCATTTGGGATCAGCCCGTATGCATACTGCTCTCCTGTGGTATGGACTGACTCAAAGCCAGGGCTACTACTACCATCCCCATTTTTCAGAAGACAACACTGGAAACAAAGAGGCCAAATGACTCACAGCCACAGGGAATAACTTAAGCAAGCAGTGCCGCCCCAGAGGCCAGACTCACATTCCTGTGCTCCTTCAGGTGGGCATACTGAAGTTGAATGATTACATCAGAAGGAAAGAACATTTCTTTCCAAAAATATTGTGTCAATTTAATTCACCACATCAGTGTTTGCAAGCACCTGCTTTTCAACACCTTGCCAATAAAAAATGTTATCAGTTTTTAAATCATCTTCAAACAAAGGTAAAAAAAAATAGTCTTTCATTGATTATTTAATGTGTGTCTTCTGGTTAACTGGGACATTGAACTTCTTTGATTACTAGTCATCTGTATTTTTCCTGTGAGTTTTCTGCTCATTTTCCTTGCCCATTTTTTTCCTACAACGTTCTCTTTTGATTCACTGATTTTTTAAGAACACCAATTATTAAACAAGTAGCAAAATGTTTTATCTAGACTGTTTGTTATAGTTTGTCATTCAGACATTTTTAAAATTTAATATAATCAAATTCCTCAGTTCTTCCTACAACTGGTTTCTGAGTTGTATGTCCTTTCCCACCCACAATGATAAAATATTCTTTTCATCTAACCTTTTAGTTTTATGTTTAGCTCTGTATTCCATCTGGAACCTATCTAAGGATGTAACGTGGGCTCTAACTTTGAAATCAAGACCCAGTGTTTCCATCACTATTCTTTGATATGTTGATCATATATTGAATTTCCATTGATAGCGAGGGTCTATTTAGACTCTACCATGTGTCACTGTCCTGTGCCACAAGGTGATGGGAAGCACCAGGGACCCAGCTGTCACATAATCTCAGTTGTTTCCTTCAGCTCTTCTTATTCTTCCTATATTCTTTTCCTCTCCACAGTTGCAACTTAAAGAATCATCATTATGTTATTATTTTTTTTAACTTGCCAGCAGGAGCATGCACTTGCCAGGGAGAGAGAGAGAAAGAGAGGGAGAAATCACTCACAGATGGAGCATGGTCATGCCTCAATCCCTTCTCCACTTCTCCATCCTGTTAGTTTTCAGGGCACACACGCACAGGTGCCTGGTCTGTTTTTCAACCGAACCTCGTGGTTGGCCATGTAGAATCCAGCTCCCTTAATGATCAGACCTTTTTTTTTCTGCCTATTTAGAAGCTCTCCTCCTGAACGCTAGGGCATACACCTGACTACCCTTGTGGCTAATAAAATGACACAAGTGATGTCACTTGACCACATTGTTTTTTTATAGCTTTCAAGCTATTCATAACATGGCTTTCCCCCAATTCAATTAAATCAGCTAATCTCTCCTTATTGATCAGAATAAGAAACAGTTGAGGAACTGGCAGGTGGCATGGTGGTTACGGATGCTAGACTTCCACATGGCTGACTGCGATTCAAGTCCCAGACCTGGCAGGTTGCTTTCTAATTTTCCCTCTCTTGCTCTGTCCCTCTCTGGTCAAGTTAAAAATAAATAAATAAATAAAGTTAAATAAAACAATTCTTTTTTTTTTAAAAAAGAAACAGTTGAATTTCTTCACAAAGCTCTTGGTCAATGATTCTGCTATTATCAGAAGTCTGAGGTTCTGGGCAAGAATCCAGAGGCATGATCCCCATCACAGCTATGTGTATGATTGGTATCCCTGGTCAGATGGTCTTCCATCCCTACTCTTTCTCCCAGGGCTTTTCGTTTAGAATAAAGGCAACTCTTCTATCACCATATTTCAGCCCAGTTCTAGTCTCCATGGTGCCAATGGCATTATGGGAGCCTTCTCATATAGGGAATAACCATCTCAAATTTGCTCTGCAAATTACCCAGTTCTGTGTGCTAGCATTCTAACCTTTGGGGCCGTAATATTCTATCTAAGTCCTGTCCCAACCTTTCCTTCATGTCAGAGCATGGCTAAGAGCATGGCCTGTGGAGGAGTCTAATGTATCTGAACCCTGGCTTCTCACCCACATCCCCCAACAAACTAGCTGCATAACTTCAAGTCTCTATTTCAGTTTCCTCATTTGTATAAAGAGAGTAAAGATGGTAATATACCTATCTTATAGGTTATTGTGAGACTAAATGAATTAATTATAGAACACTTAAAATACCACCTGACACAGTGCTGGACATAGTTTCTAAAATAAATAAAATGATTTATCAAGTCTTTTCTACTGCCTGCGATGGTTTGGGTGTCCCTGAGAAGTTCACGTGTTATAACTTGGTTATATAGTGGAGATACTAAGAGAAAACTTAATATTTCATTGTGTTGGAGGTGGGGCCTTTGGGAATGATTGAGGGATCAGGGTGGAGTCCTTACAATTGATTCCTGGTGGGTTTATAAGGAGGGAAAAGAAGCCCAGAAGAGAAACATGCAGGTAATGCAGAGACGCATTCTTGTTCTCTTCTGAATGGCCTCAGTACCCCACCAACAGGAAAACCCTTCCCAGATGTGGCCCCTGGACCTGAAATCTCCAAATAGTAAGTCAAACCTTTATTCTCTGGATGACCAGACTTGGGTATTTTCCATTATTAGCAACAAAACAGAATAGAAGAGAACAGTGAAGGAGACCATAAAATGGAGTGTTGCTAATAAAAAATACCTGAATATATGGAAGTAGCTTTGGAACTGGGTAATGGGCAGAGGGTGGAAGAATGTGCAGTTGCAGACTTGGAAAAGCCTAGGTTCTGGTGGAGCCTTGGAAGAGGAATGGTTTAAAAATAAACTAGAACGTTTTAGAGATTAGTTAAATGGTAATGACCAGAAGGCTGGTAGAAATATAGACAGTAAAGGCCATTCTAAGAAGTCCCAGATGGAAATGATGGAACTTATTGGAAACTAGAGAAAAGGCCATCCTTGTTATAAAGTAGCAAAGAATTTGGCTAAACTGTGCCTGTGCCATAAGGCTTTGCAGAATGCCAAAAACTACGAGTGATAAAATCTAAAAAATGAAACTTCCAAGCAAGATATAGAAAGAGCCGCACGAGTGCTTTTAACAGCATACGGCTATATGAAAGAGCAAAAAGATGACTTAGAGACAGAACTTAGAATGAGAAGGAAAGCAGGGCAGAATATTTTGAATAAATCACAGCCTGTCTTTGCAGCAAAGAATGAAAAAGTGTGTGTGACTGAGACTGTAGCTCAGGGGTAGATGGCCAAAGAAATTATCACTGATAAAAGGGATCCAGATTTTAATTGCCAAGCAAATAAGAGAAAAACCCTGAGGGCATCTTAGAGATCTTTGGAGCTGCCCTTCCCATTACAGGCCAAGAGGCCTAGGAGAGCAAAGTGGTTTCAGTAAACTAGCAGGGGTTGGGCTCACTGTCTTGAGCTGCCTCGAAACTCTGCTTCCCACATCCCTGTAAAATGTTCTTCAGCCTCAGGTGGAGCTCAGCCTACCATTGCAGCTGCTATTGTACCCTCTGCTGAGGAATAGGCTGGCACTGGTGGTATACTCATGGAGTTAATTCTGTAAACTCGCAGACTTCAAGAGCAGTATCTCAGAATTTGGTAACTGTGGAGGCATGCGGGCCTCTTCCGAGATCTGAAAGGATATCTCAGACAAACTGGAGGCCTAACCAAGCCTTGTTACAGGCACAGAACCACCACAGAGAGGACAAGGCCAAGTGGAAATGCGGGCTCAAAGCTGCCACAGAAAGTCCCCATTAGTGCAAAGTCGAGTGAAGGTATGGAGATGAAACCACCTTTGAGACCCCAGAACTGTGAAGTTATCAGCATGCAGCACCAGCTTGAAAGAGTTGCAGGTACCAGACTCCAGCTGGAGAGGGCTGAGCATGAATGGAGCCCAGCAGGATGAGGTTGCCTGATGCTGTGGAGGTCAATGCCCTCAGTGCATCTAGGAGACGGTCCATGGAGTTTCAAGGTCGAATGTCTGCCTTCTAGGGCTTCAGATTTGCTTGGGACCTATTTCTCCTTTCTTCTTGTGGAATAGGAACTTCTACCCCATGTCTGTTCCACCATTGTATTTTGGGAGTAGATGAGTTGTTTTGGATTTAACAGATCTCAGAAGAGGCCCCGATGCCTCCACAGCTATTGAACCGAGACTGCTCTTGAAGCCTGTGAGCCTGCAGAATTATCTCCATGTGTGCACCACGAGCACCTGCGTATTCCTAAGCAGAGGGTAGAACAGTAACTGCAATAGCAGATCGAGCTCCACCTGGGGCTGAAGAACATTTTACAAGGACATGGGAAGCACAGTTTTGAGGCCGCTCAAGACAGTGAGCCCCTCTCCAAAAAAAAAAAAGACAGCGAGCCCAACCTGAGCTAGTCTTAGATGAGACTTTGAACTTTGGAGCTGGTACTGAAACAAACTGAAACTTTGATATTGTTGAGGTAATTTTGTATGTGAGAAGTATATGAATCTGGTGGGTTAGAGGTAGACTGCTATGAAGTATGAGTGTTCTCCCAGAATGTGTGTGTTAAAACTTGGTTATATTGTGAAAGTATTAAGAAGAAGCTTAATACCTTCATTGTATTGAAAGTGAGGCCTTTCAGAATCATTAAGTGATTAGGGTGGTGCCCCTATGATTGACACCTGGTAGATTTATAAGGCGAAGGAATGAGACCAGAATAGAGATACACAGAAAGAGATATGCACTCCTGTCCTCTCACAACATGCCCTGAGTGGCTTCGAGGAAAACCCTAACAAATATGGCCTCTAGAACTTGGGCCTCCAGAGGCTGGCAGGTGGCATGGTGGTTAGGGGCACTGGCCTCCCACATAGCTGACTGTGGTTCAGGTCCTGGACCTGGCAGCTTGCTTTCTCACTTTCCCTCTCTCTCTCTCTCTCTCTCTCTCTCTCTCTCTCTCCCTCTCTGGTCAAATTAAAATAAACAAATTAATTAAATAATTCTAGAACTTGGGCCTCCAAACCATGAGCTGAATAAACCTCTGTTCTCTTAAATCACCTAGACTCAGGTATTTCTTTGTTACTAGCAACATAACAAATTAGAATACCTCCATTTTCATTAATCTCCCCATATTATTCCTTCCACTCTACACAGTAATTATTTTCTCTCTCAAATTTTCATGTGAAAATATTCTTTAAGCATATCAACTATTATCACATATTTTTCTCCATCTGCCAGAGATGCCATGCAGATTACTATGAGATGAACAATCTCATAGAAATGGCAGTAGCTGAACTAATGATGCTACTAATAAAGAAATGCATAAGGCCTTTTTGAAGAAAAACTAACCCTTCTGAAGGATATAAAAGATTTACCTGAGTAGAAAGACAAACCACATTCAGAGGTAGGAAGACTCAGTATCATAAAGTTATCTCTGGGGTTAATTTATAAATTAATAAAAATACCAATAAAATTTTCAGGACTAGACAAGATGATTCTGAATTTATGTGAACAACACAAACAAAGCTCTAAAAAAGAGAGATGTGGCAAGAACTAAGTTTAGAAGATGTAAAAAATTTAAGACCTCAGTAATTAAAACAGTTGTCCTGGTGCATGAATTCCACAGACCACTCAGTGGATGGAAATAAACAATCCTTGAGTATATGATAAAGGTAACATCTCAAATCAGTGGAGAAGCTAGGTAGCTGCTCTGAAGAACACACACAAAGTCAGTTCTCATTAGTAGCCGTTCTACAAAGATGCCTCACACATAGATTTGATGACCACTCAGCCCTTGTTGCTAGGAGATACACAGGGTCACTTTTCTTTGAGCTGCTCGTCACAACATTTTCATCAACTTTGATCAATACAGAACTTTGTTTCATATGTAGTGTCATATAAATATACCTTATTTAGGGACTGGATGGTGGCACAACAGTAAAACTCTGCAAGGCTGACCCACACAGTTACCAATGATCCAGAGGTGGCTAAAGCAGGAAGTAGATCATGGTGTGAAGACACTGTTGAAGATACTCTCCGTCTCCCTCCTCATGCACACATATAATGCACACATGGAATAAATAAAACTAACAAAAATGACATTACTTTATAGTGTTGACTTATTAACATTGAGCTCACAGCCAACAGCTCTCAGCTCATGCCTGAACAAATCTCGTCTAACATACATTTTCTCCGTAAGGCATATCATAGCCTTTGCATGGCTGGGAACGCTAGATAACACTACAACACCATGTATGGGCCACCAACAAGCAGCATGAAAAAGGGAAAAACACAGTACTAGATAGATTGCAAGAAGTCACTTGTTTGTACTGTTAGCGCCGAAAAAAGTGTCATCTCGTTCAGCCTTAGCTGGGAACATGCACATGACAGGCCACTCAGGGTTTGTTTTCTTTTGTTTTTGTTTTTAAGATCTATTTATTTGGGACCAGCAGATGGCATAATGGTTGTATCGCTGGACTCCCACTGTGGTTCGAGTCCCAGGCCCAGTGGCTTGAAACTCATGCCAGGCATGTGTGCGTGCATGCCCAAAATCCCAAGAGGAGAAAGAAGAAGGGATTGCAGCATGGTCATCACCCTGGTGGGTAATTTCTCACTTTCTGTCTCTCTGGAGAGTACATGTGCCCTGCTGCAAAAACCTCTCTTAGGAAATATATATATGTACACACACACACATATATATATGTATGTATACATATATATGTATATATTTATATTTTTTTGCTACTATTATTTCTATTATTTAATTTGACCAGAGAGAGAAAGGGAAAGTGAGAAACCAAGTCACCAGGTCCAGGACTTGAACTGTAGTCAGTCATGTGGGAGTCCAGCATCTTAACTACCACACCACCTGCCGACCCCACCCAGGAAGCTCAGATTTTTTGCCACTCCTGATATACCTGAAAATGACTGCAAACAGGGAACCAGCAGTTAGCGTAATGGCTATGTCGCTGGACTCCCACGTAGTCGATCGCGGTTCGCATCCTGGACCCAGTGGCTTAGAACTCACGCCCGGCACGTGTGCGTGCATTCCCAAGATCCCAAGAGGAGAATGGAGGAGAAGGGATTGCAGCATGACCAACCCCCCTGGGGGGTGATTTCTCGCTTTCTGTCTCTATGTCTCTCTGTCTGTCTGTCTGGTGAACGCATGCGCCCTATAGCAAAAACCTCTCAAAAAAAAAAAAATGACTGCAAACATTCAACAAGTGTTAACTTGGGGTGTTTTTTTGTTTTGTTTTGTTCTTTGGTTTTTTTTTTTTTTTTTTAGAGATTTTTGCTATAGGGCGAGTGCGCTCGCCAGACAGACAGAGAGCGAGAAATTGCCCCTCAGGGGAGATGGCCACGCCACAATCCCTTCTCCTCCATTCTCCTCTCAGGATCTTGGGCACCCACGCACATGCGTCCGGCATGAGTTTTAAGCCACCAGGTCCGGGACACAAACCGCAGTCGACTACGTGGGAGTCCAGCAACATAGCCATTACACTAACTGCTGGTCCCGACTTGGGGGGTTTAAGTAAATTTGAGCAAGTTTATATTTAAGCTGAGAATAATGAGGATAGAATTATTATATGGTAAGATAGATTCCAAAAGATCAGATTTTGAAAGTAAAATAAGGGTCTGGCAGGTGGCGTGGTAGTTAAGGGTGCTGGACTCCCACATGGCCAAGTCCCGGACCTGGTGGATTGCTTTCTCACTTTCTCTCTTTCTCTCTCTCTCTGTTCCCCTCTGGTCAAATTAAAAATAAATAAATAAATAAAATAATTCTTAAAAAAAAGAATTTAGTATATATTAATTTTTAAAAAAGTAAAATAATAATGAAGTAGAGAAGATGGTAGATAACTTTATGAACTGGTAATGAAAGACATTTAATTAAAATATATATCCTAAAAGACACCAATAAACATGGTTAAATTTGACTGCAGTTAAAAAACAAAAGTGAAAACAAATTTCTTCATGGCAAAAAAGACTAAAACCAAATATAACTTAACAAATAATCAAAATGGCAAGAGATAAATAACAAATCAGAAAAATATTCTCGATTAATATGAGAACACAGGGATAATCTCTCTAGAATATAAGCTGTCCTAACAGACGAGACTCCAGAAATAAACCCTGAAACATACAGCCAAAGGGTACCAGTCAATCCAGTGGGAAAAGGAAAACATCTTTAGCAAATTGTGTTGGGAAAACTGGGTATCCACCTGCAGAAAGATGAATCTGAACTCCTATCTTTCACCATTAACAAAAATCAACTCAAAGTAGATAAAAGGTCTAAACCTAAGACCTTAAACTATAAAATTATTGGTAGAAAAACACTAGGGAAACTCTGGGAGATATTGGGGCAGTAAAAGACTCTTAAGCAAGACCCCAAAGCACAGACAGCAATCCCCAAAATAGACAGGTGGGATTACATCAGATTAAGAAGTTTCTGCACAGCAAAAGACACAGTAATTAGTATGAATTGACAACCCTCGAAACAGGAGAAAATTTTTGTAAACTAGGCCTCAGATAAGGAACTGATAACCAGAATACACAGGGAACTCAAGTGACTTACCTGGAAGAAAATGATTAACCCAATTTAAAAAATGGGAAAATGAGCTGAATAAAAAAACTCTCAAAGGAAGACATACAAACAGTCAAAAAGCATATGAAAAAATGCTCAGCATCCCTTATCATAAGAGAAATGCAGATCAAAACTATAATGAGATATCACCTAACTCCAGTCAGAATGATAAAGATTAAAAAAAAAAATTCTAAATGTTGACAGGGATGTGAAGGGAGAACTCTCCTACACTGTTGGTGGGAATGTAAATTGTTCCAACTACTGTGGAGAACAATATGGAGGTTCCTCAAAGACCTTCAAATAGAAGTATCATATGATCCAGCAACTCCTCTCCTAGGTATCTACCGAAAGGGGAGGAGAATGCTCAGTTGGAAAAGTGCTTGCACATCTATATTTATTGTGGCATTATTCACGATTGCTAAGCCATGGAACCAACCCAAATGTCCACAAACAGATGAATGGATTGAAAAAGTGTGGCACATATACTCCATGAAATACTATTCAGCCATAAAAAACAATAAGGACCGAGAATTTGATAGAAGGCGGATGAATATGGGATATTTATTGCTGAGTGAAGCAAGTCAGGCTATGAAGCAGAGACCTCATATGTATCTACTTAACATCTAGCGACTGTCCACGCTCTATGGGAGAGACTGAAAGACTGGAGGACATAAAAGCATTGAAAATTGTTACGGACACTACGAACAAAGTGGAAGGAGAGAGGGAGAGGGGAAGAGTGTAGGAAAGAAAATTTTGGGGGAAAATAGAGGTAAGATATTTATGGGACACATATATGGTTTATTACTTGTTGATGATGACCTGTATAGTACTCTCAACTGGGCTGGACTGAGGTATATACCATGCTTGGTAAAGTCTCTTTATAATCTAAATGATGTATAGTGATTGAATGTATAAATAATGTAATAATTGAAAATCAGAAAAAAATATATAAACTGTCCTAGACAAAGACAAAAAGACTGAAGACCCCAGTACAAAACTGAAGAAAAGATATGAAGAAGTCACAGAAAATATATATAAAAATCTCAGAAAATATGAGAAGACGCTCAACTTTATTCATAATAAGAGGAATGCTGACTAAAACTATAGTTGTTATTTCACATCCAACAGACTCCCCAAATCCAAAAGATTTGGCATGGTATAATCATGCTGCTATGAGGTAGCATGTCCCTTCATACATTTTGAACAGAACTTTTAATTGGTATAATCCCTATAGAGGATAATTTGGCAATAATTACCAAAATTCAAATAGGATAACACTTGTCCCAAAAGTTTGTTCACAGAGATTTATCCTATATATGTAGGCACATGTGAAATGGCTGATGGTCAGGTTATTCATTGTGATATTGTCAGCGAATAGCCAATGATTTGAATGTCATTAATAAAATAAAGAGTGCATATTACAATAGTACATGGTGGTAGATGCTACTACTCAGCAGACTGAGATCACGTGAGAGATTTGGGTTCAATTCCCAGCTCACCCTAAAAATTAGGTACTATGGCATGCATCTTTAGTCCCAGCTAGTTTGTGGGCTGAGGTAGAAAGATCTAGAAATAGTAAGAACCTGTTTCTGTGTGTGTGTGTGTGTGTGTATTTTTAATATATATACATATATACACATATAGATACACATATTTATATATATATAAATATATTAAATAAACTGGTTACTTAGACTATGGAAAACTGTACAGTTGTACAATGTATGAAAAACTCTTTAGAAGCTTCTTAGGGATTAATATCCAAAAAAGACCAAGATATGTTTAGTAAAAAATGTAAGATGCAAAATATACTTTTTATAATAAGTATATATATAAATATTTTAACAAAGAGTACACATGTGTACATGCTCAAGACCCTCAGCAGAGTCTTGTTACAAAACATCCTCTTTCCCCAGCCCTTCAGTTTCTCAGGATCCTGGGCCAGGTCTGGTATGTTTATACACATACATACATACATACATACATACACACACTTTTAATAATAGCTAATAAAAAAATCCACATTAAGAGGAAGCTGAAAAAAACAGAAGAATAAATATGGGAACTGAATCGGAAATTCCTAGAAGAAGGAAAGAGATGCTAGTTTTAGTAATCTAAGAGCTTGGGAGGACAGAAAAGCCCCATGTAATGAAGGAGCTGGTACCAGGACGTCTACACAAAGCTTGGTGGGGGCTGAGGGAACAGCTATCCACTGCATGCAAAGATGCTGAGAAAGTTTATCAGTGTTTTCTTAGGTCTGGATTGGTAACACTGCCCTAACAACTTGAAAATGTGTTCCAACACCACACATGGATATGAACTAAGAATTTACTTCATGTGACCTGGGGACATCAAAGATATCCACTGTCTGAAAGCAATTATTTCTTTTATTTTGTGTACTTATTTTCACTTGGTTTTTATTTGTGGGAATTCTGTGCAGTTGAGAAATTGACAATCTAGTAAGGAAAAATAAACACAAAACAACCTTGGATGGACATGCCCAATACCGGCTAGACAGAAAACCAAAACCAAAGCCCCCAAAACAGAAAGTAAAGGCCAGCAGGTGGCATGGTAGTTAAAGTGCTGGACCCCACATGGCTGGATCTGCGCTTTGAGCCCCGGACTGAGCTTGGGAAGCACACTGGGCGTGTACCTACATTTCCAAGGAGAGAATGGAGACGGTCTGGCAGTGTTGCTATTCTCCCTGTGGGTGATTTCTCACTTTCCCCTTTCTGTTCCTATCTGACTGTCTCTGACAAGTGCACATGCCCTATGGCAAAAATCTAAAAAGCAAAACAAAACATGACTTAGAATGAGCTAATAAAAAATAAAGTTAAAAAGTTGACAAAATACTGGGTTGTAGGTTGTCATGACGCATTTTTGCACAGAAAACCAGAAAGATACATCATGACTTTCCCGACAACCTAATAATTTCATCATTAGTGAAGACTAATATGCAGCACATAGAACACAATGGAACCAGCAAGAATCTTACTTACAGCCCGCATCCGTAAAGTAGATTCTTTTAAAGTTATTGAAGATGAGGACTTCTACTTTGGGCCAATAGAGAGTAAGAGAAATGGAATTTGCCCACTCATGAAATAACCAAAATAGGATGATATACATAAAACAATGGTTTTCAGGCTATGAACATCAGGCAGTCCTGGACAGTGACAGGTAAGAGAAACAGAAGGTAAACATGTTTGTTCCAGTTTCCTGCCCAGAGGGAGTTTCTGGGCCAAGACTAGCAGTCTCCTTATGGAGAAAAAGTGAGAGTCAGGAAGCTTTGGTGGCTAGAGCTCACGGGGCAGAGTACCAGAGAATGGCAGAATACACCAAGAGAGCCCTGAGATCTTCAGAGCCTCCTGAGTCATCAGCCGAGTACGGAGCATGTGTGTGAGGAAGCAACCCAAGAATGGGCAAAGAATCGACTAAAAAGAGCAGAGAGAATAATTCCCAAAGTTTACACAAAGCCCAAAATAGTTCATGTTCCCATCAGCCAGCATGAAAACCCTAATTCAAGGCTGTTGAGTAGGGTACAGAAAAGGGTATAGTCTCATTAGTGATATCAAGATTTTGAACAAGGAAATTTGCCATGGATAATGACAGACATGTAATAATAACTATGATGTCAATTCATCAAAAGGAAATAATATTCCTTGAATTGATAAGATATAGCTAAGAGTGTAGGGAGACCAGGTGGCTGACATTTGCAGGATAAAGTATCAGAAAAAAAGTATCACAGAAAAAGAACCCCAAGGATTTGGAGAGGATATAATTGAGAATTCAATTGAGGATGATAAGCATATGTGTATGAGGAAACTAAGATTGGGGAATGAGCCACCCAAAAGGTTGAAAAGTATAGTATTGCCGAGTACTCACACATCGTGAGACACGGTGCCTGTTCCCATCAGCCAGACAAAAATCTTATGATTCTGAGTGTACAGGAGACTTGCCTTGATAGTGGGAAATAATTAGTCCTCTACAAAGCACTGCTCTAACTTTGCCTAATAAATCTTAAAAGCAAAACCTAAAAAGGGTAATAACATTTTACAGGAGCACAAAAATATCCAGCACCCATCAAGGAAAAATTCACAATGTTTGGCAACCAATCAAAAATTCCAGAGAAGAAAAAAGAGAAAAATATGACCTATAATGAGAAAAAAATAAGTTGAAGCCAAATCAGAACTGATAACACATATTGGAAATAGCAAACAGAACCATTTAGTCCGTTACTATAGCTAACCATAAACCACATATTTAAATAGTTAAGTAGAGATATAGAAGTAAAAAAAAAAAGAATAAATAAAAATTCTAGGAAAGAAAGCTATAATGTTGTGGGAAATACACTGGATAAGATTAATGACAAAATAGATTTTACAGAAGATTACTTAACCTGAAGATATAACAATAGAAATGATCATAAACAAAATTTTTTTAAAAATGAACTTATCATCAGAGAGCTATAGAAAAAATTAAAGTGGCTTAGTGTACTTATAATGGAATCTATAAAGAAAAGAAAACAGAACCAGAAAAAATATTTGAAAAAATAGTGGCCACGATTTTTCCAAATTTGGTGAATATTTATAATCCCAAAATCTAAGAATCTCAACAAGAAATCAGTACATGGCATAATGGTTACAATGCTGGATTCCCAAGTTGTTGACCACAGTTCGAGTCCTGAACCCGGGGGCTTAAAATTCATGCCAGGCACATGTGTGCATGTTTGCCCAAAATCCCAAGAGGAGAATGGAGAAGGGATTGTGGTGTGGACAGGCCTCCTGGGATGTGATTTCTCGCTTTTTGTCTTTCTGTATATCCAGTAAGTGTATGTGTCTTATAGCAAAAACCTCCCTCAAAAAAAAAAAAAAAAAAAAAGGAAAGAAAAAAGAAAACAAACTCCAAGCATGATAAATACGGAGAAAATAATTCCAAGGCCCATCATAACCAAATTGCTCAAAACCTGTATTAATTAAAAAAAAAAAGCCACAGGGCCAGCAGATGGCATGGTGGTTAAGGGCACTGGACTCCCACATGACTGACCACAGTTCAAGTCCCAAACCTGGGGGCTTGTTTTCTCACTTTCTCTCTCTCTCCCCCATCTCTGGTCAAATTAAAATGATAAATAGAATTAAGATAAAATAATTTTTTTAAAAAAGCAGCCAGATTAAAAAAAAAAACAACTACAACACTAATATGTGATCATTTATTTATTTATTTATTTTGGGAGAGGTTTTTGCTATAGGGCACATGTACTCGCCAGAAAGACAGAGAGAGAGAGAGACAGAGAGACAGAAAGCGAGAAATCAACCTCCTACAGGGGTTGGCCACGCCACAATCCCTTCTCCTCCATTCTCCTATTGGGATCTTGGGCATATACACACATGCACCCGGCATGAGTTTAAGCCACCAGGTCTGGAACCCGAGCTGTGGTTGACTACATGGGAGTCCAACAACATAGCCATTAAGCCAACTGCTAGTCCCAATATGTGACAATTTCTGAGAATTCATCAGAAATAATGCAAGAGAGGCAGCGATACATATTTTTTTTAAGAATTTATTTTATTTATTATTATTATTCTCAATTTGACCAAAGAGAGACAGAAAGAGAGAGTGAGAAAACAAGCCACAGGTCCAGTTCATTCACAACTACAGATCTTTCTTTTTCTTAGTTTTGCTATCGGTTGTGTGCACTAGCTGGAAAAAGAGAAGGAAAGTGAGAAATCACCTCCTAGGGAGACCGGTCATGCTGTAATTCTCTATTCTCCTCTGGGCATTTTGGGGTATGCACACATACATGCGTGGCATGTTTTTCAAGTCGCCAGGTCCAGGACTCAAACTGCAGAGTCAGCCATGTGGGATCCAGCTGCCTTAACCACCACACTATCAGCTCATCAAAAATCATATTCTATCTAAGAATAATACAACAAGAAATGTTTGAGACTTACAGGAAACTATAAAAATATACAATTAAACATTACATCCTAAATAAATAGAACAGTTTTTGTGAAAGATAGTTTTTAAAGTATATATTTCATCATCATATATTTTTCCTAACTTAAACCATAAGTTCAATGTATTCACATTCAAAGTCCCAATGGGACTTTTTTAGGAGAAAGAACTTGAAAAAAATGATTCCTAACTTCATCTAAAATTATAAACATGTGAAAATAACCAGGAATATCCTTTCAAAAAAGAAGAGCAAAATGGGAACAAGTCCTACAATATGTTATTATCATAAAGCTACAGTCCTTACAATGGTCCAGTAGAACTTACAGATGTATCAATGGAACAGAATAAAAAGTTAATAAATTAACAAATACACAAATTGAATATATTATAAATCAAAGTTCAAAGCAAAGGGAGAAATATAAGATATTCAATATATAGTGTTTGGACCGGCGTCAAGTCATTTGGAAAAACATAAAGCATAATTCTGACTTCATTTCTTATACCCAAATAAAATCCAGATGGGATGCTATTTTTATAATAGCCTAGTGTAGAAGGCTTTCCTAAGCATTCTATAAAAATCAGTGTCCTAGAGAAAAAGATTACAAATTGGATTGTATTTTAGCTCACACTATTTGAGAGCTCACTCTGTACCCAGCGTTGTTCTAAACATTTAATTTAATCTAAGACTAAATACAACTAACATGGTTAGCCCATACAAGCACCCAATGAGGTAGTACTATCAGCAGGCCCATAGACTGGCCTACCGTACCTCCTCACAGTCTCAGTTTACCTTTCTCCTCTTACCTGCCCTGCTTCACTCAGCATCCCAGCCAAGGACCTACAGTTCAGCCACTTACCTGGAGTCTCTGGCCCCTCCTACAACCTTCAGACTCAAATGAAATGCCCCTCCCCAGGGTATAGACTATGCACAGTTGCTAGAAAGCCTGGTAATGCAATTCAGAAGTGAGAGAGAGTTGACTCCCAGTGGGGCAATGTTGACTAGTAAAGGACACAAAGCAAGAAGATCAGATCTTTCCTTCCTCCTCCTGCTGGCTGTGCTGAGACCCAGGTGGTCATGAGCCTCTCTGGAGGTATGCTTGGCTGAGTGACTCACCTGCAGAGCAAGCCGTGTGTTTTTATCGCTTCCTGTGAGACAGTGGCCAGAGAGGTAGAGCTTCACCGTGCACCGTGTCCTGCACTTCCTGCCCCCTTTCCCTTTAACTCATTCTGGCTGCCCTGGGATTGATTACACCTTTTCCCTAAAGCATTAGCACTGAATCCTTGTCCCAGTGTCTGCCTATTAGGGAATCTAGAGTAGGATGACCCATTCTTCTGATAAGGACAGTCCTTCACAGAGCGGTAAAGAAACTTGCTTAACCTCATCTAGGCAAATACTCATAAAGCTTGGCTTTGAACACAAGGCAATGCATTAGTCTCATATGGCATAACTACAGAAACAGAAGCACAACAGCAAACATATCCTTACTGTTAAACTATGGACACTATTTGGGGGATTGGGAGTAAGACAAGACAGACCTCTCTTTTTTTTTTTTTGGAAATAAAATTTATAATTGTTTATTAGAATGATCTGACAAGAAGAAAGGTGTACTTTTTAACGAATTGTTATAAAACAAGGGTATATGTACACTGTAAATCAGATGGTACAAAGTTTGTTTGTCAAGCTAATTATGAGTTTGATAAAAGCATCAGGAAACTCAGAGAAACTCTAGGATTTTTTTTTCTTTTTTTTTTTTTTTTGAGAGTTTTTTTTTTTCTGTTTTTTGTTTTGGTTTTTTTTTGTTTTTGTTTTTGTTTTTTGCTATAGGGCATGTGCACTCGCCGGACAGACAGAGAGAGACAGAGAGACAGAAAGGGAGAAATCACCC
>NW_006204627.1:247137-248102 GCF_000334495.1 Tupaia belangeri chinensis | reverse complement strand
GCGCCCCCAAGACAGACCTCTCTTTTTTTTTTTTTTTGTAGAGCGGTTTTTGCTATAGGACATGTGTGCTTGCCAGCGAGATAGAAACAGAGAGACAGAAAGCAAGAAATCACTCTGCAGAGGGGATGGCCATGCCACAATCCCTTCTCCTCCATTCTTCTCTCAGGATTTTGGGAACGAACGCACATGTGACTAGCATGAGTTTTAAGCCACTGGGTCCAGGACACGAACTGTAGTCAACTATGTGGGAGTGCAGCGACGTAACCATTATCCCATCTGCTGATCCCCAAGACTGCCCACTATTATCACCTCCAGTATTGTACAGGGAAGTCTAGGCTATGTATAATGGCAAACAAACAAACTGATATTATTCACAGATGTTACGGTTGTGTATTAGAACAATTTGTAGCGTACAAATAAATTATTAGGATAAACTTGAATTGATAAAATGTTGCTGGATAAAATATAGGCTTGAAACTCACGTTGGGAGTGTGTACATGTATGCCTAAAATCCTGACAGGAGAATGGAGGAGAAGGGATTGTGATATTCACCTTCCCCTCTGGGAGAGGATTCTCACTTTCTCTCTGTCTCTCTGTCTCTCTTTCTGGTGATTGCATGTGCCCTATGACAAAAATTTCTCAAACACACACACACACACATACACACACAAATCTCAATGGTATGTTTATGTATTAGCAACAAAACACAAATACTGGGTTTCTTATACTATTTTTTTAATTACTAAAGGGCACATGTACTTACCAGAGAGAGAGAGAAGGAAAAGCATCCCCTTCAATGGAGCATGGTAATGCTACAATTCCTTTTCCTATATTTCTCCATTCCACAGGATTTTGGGCATACACACCCAAGCCAGCTGGGCAGGGATTTGAACCATGACCAGCCATGCGGGATCCAGCTTCCAATGTACAATGCTTAATCACTATGCTACACAACGAGTCCACCA
>NW_006204627.1:239334-247117 GCF_000334495.1 Tupaia belangeri chinensis | reverse complement strand
AAAAATATTCAGGAATAAGAGACAGGCTGTGGCTGGTGGTTAAGACAGTTGGATCCCACATGGCCAACCATGCATTTTGAATCCTGGACCCAATAGGCTGAAAAACACCAGGCACATGTGTGTGTATGCTCAAAATCCCAAAAGGGGAAAGAAGTGGAGAAGGGACTGCGGCATGACCATGCCCCATGGGAGATGCTTTTTTGTTTTCTCTCTCTGTCTCTCTCCAGTGAATACACACTTACTCTGGCAAATTGAAAAAAAAATTCCTTGAATAAATCATATACGAAATGTGTAACACACACACAAAACTATAAAACATTATCAAGAGAAATTAAGGATTCCAAAACGGAGATATATATCATATTCATGGATTATAAGACATATTCTAATCATGTCATTTCTTCTCAACTTGACCTATGGAGCCAAATCAATCCTAATTAAAATCTGAGCAATTATTTTGTTTGGGAGAGAGAGGTTTGTGTGTGTGATTCATCTGTGCAAAGAGCCAAAAATAACCAAATGCCCTTGAAAAAGAACGAATGGGAAGGACTTGTTCAAACAGATGTTAAGCTACAGGAAATTCAATACAGTAATTGGTATAAAGGTTGACAAAACATCTCAAAGAGAGAGGCACTGAATGAGTCAAATGCAGCCCACAGGGGGACACTGGAAGGATCTGTTAGAGGTGACAAAGTTCTTCAAAACTGGACTGTGAAGGTAGCACTACTCTCCACATGTACCAAGAAAATCAATGAGTTGTATAGATAAATGGGGTAACCTGTAAATTGCACCGAAAGCTTTTCCAAAAACAAAAACAAATGAACAAAACAACTAGCACACGCTTACCAAGCCTTCTACTACGGAGCATTCAGCCTTTGGAAATAACAATACTACTTTATAAAATGGATGTGCATAAATAACACAGTATCGTTATTCCTAAGACCCCACACCTAAAGTGACACAAAGGTCAGTCAATAAGACAATGAAGAAATATTTTGTGATATATTCACACAAGGTCAAGTTACTTAGCCATAAACACAAGTGATCTACTTGTCCACATAAAAACAGGTGGACCTTGGGTCCAGGTGGATCTGTAGCAAAAGGGCCTGGGACCTTTCTGGGACCTCCTTGAGCATGTGGGGTGCACCTGTGCCCATGATCTGGTCAACTGAAACAGGGGGGCGAGTCACATAAAGGCCTTTTTACTAGAAATTTAAACAGGCTGGGGGCCAGCAGATAGTGTAATGGGTATGCCACTGGACTCCCACACGGTCAACCATGGCTCGAGTCCTGAACTTCTGAGAGGAGAAGGGATTGTGGTGTGGCCACTGCCTAGGGGATGATTTCCAGCCTTTTGTCTCTCTCAGGCAAGCTCACTCACCCTTTACAAAAAAAAACAAAAACAAAAACCAACCAACCAAACAAACAAAACCCAAAAACTCTAAAAAGAAAAAGGAAGAAAGAAAGAAATTTAAACAGGTTGTATATGGTGGGAAGGGTGGGATATTAATAGGAAAGTCACTAGTCAGAGCCCTGAAGTCATTGGCTGCAGGGCCATTGGAGCGTGGCAACCCTCCGTGGAGCTGGGCTTTGTGCCCATCTTGGGATGCAGTATGGGGTGGTGATGGCGCAGCTGCCTGATTATGACTTGCCTCCAGAGGGAGCCACTGCTGTGTGCTGATGCTGTCACCTCATTGGTGGGCCTCTTCTGTTTTATCTGACTTGTTCAATCTGTCAGAAGTCGACTCTGTAAGATGTGAAAAGCAGCTGGCAGAAACACTAGCTGCTCTGGTGGAAGGGAAATGCCAACTCATTGACAAGCTTAGTGCTGTGGAAAAGAAGCCTGCAGAGACTGAGTCATCCTTTGAGAATGCCAGGCTAGAGAAAGAATCTTTAAATATGCCCAGCCTTGTAGCTTACAGGAAGTCGATGTGGATGGACTTAACTCCTCTGGTTCAAGAACGGAAGGAGGAGGGGTCCAAGTGTCCAGAACAACTAGAGATGATGGAGGAGACACTAAGCCAGCTGGGCCCCTGGCAGAGGTCATGACAATCACATCATTCACATTCACAGCCAGGGCACACCAGTGACCTCCTGCATGGTCTGTTCTTCCAAATAAGAGAACATTGGGCTTCCTGGAGCACACCCAGCAAATTGGGACTTTCTCTTTAAAGAACATTTGAATTATATTCAGCAGTGAAGGAGCTCATCCTTTACTTAAACCAAGTCTTCATCAGACTACATTCCTACAGATAAGATTTTATAAATATTATTTGTATTAATTATAAGTGAATACTTTCTACATTATTCACTATTCAAATGTTGTATTATAATTTTAAAATAGATGCAAGTTAGCAATAAAGAATTTTAATAATCAATAGCAATGTTATTTTCCTAGTACTCTAACAGTCCAAAGTTAGAAGTGAAATCACCTTATTTTTTTGCCTGTGTATGTGTATGCATGTGTGTGTATATATATATTAATCTACTTATCATTCTTCAGTTTGCTACAGGCTAGGCACATTCATCACATAATGAGAGGGATGTTAATATTTCCAGAGAGAGACTCAATCAAAGAGAGAGAAAGTGAGAAAACAGGCCTCCAGGTCCAGGACTTGAACTTGGTCCGCCATGTAAAAGTCTAGCACCTTAGCCACTACTCCACCTGCTGGCCTAGCCTAAGTATATATTTATCAGAAAAATGAGAAAGAAAGAAATAGCTCATAAGGAGAAATACACTGTTGAACCTTTACTTGCTTCACACCGTATCTCCAAATTGTACGTACATTGGAGATAAAATGAGAAGGGCAAAATCACTAACTGTCAGAAAATCGTGTATCTTCAGCATCTCACAGCTGACAAGGATTTCTTAAGATGTAAAAAGGAAAATACAGAGAAAAATGCAAATATATTTGACTTCATTAATACTTATTACTTAAGTTAATCAAAGGGAATGATAAAAACACACCACCAATTGAAGGAAGTTACTTATAGCACATATAACTGGAAAAGGTCTGTACCTAAAATACCATTTTTTGGTTTTGTTTCTAAAAGTTTTCTACATTTTACCATCACTGGGGCCTGTATTACAATCAATGGCAGGTTATAATTTAATTGACCATGTTCATTTCTTTCTTAACACAACATAAATAGCAGCGTATTTTTTAACTCAGTGAACTCTTAAATTGGATGGAAAACTAAATAGAAGAGCACAGAAGAACCACGAAATAAAAGACAAATAGGGCAAACAGTGGACAAACGACTTGGACAGATGCTAAGAGAAAAACCAAAATGGCCAATAATTACGTGAAAAGAAACAGCCTCATTAGGAATCAGAGACGTGTGAATTACAACTATCATGATGCATATAGACAAAAATGTTTAAATATGATGATATCAAGTGTTGGCACAACTTCATTTATAATTCATTAAAATGCACCCATCCAGGGCCAGCAGATGGCGTGGTGGTTAAGGCCGACCGTGGTTCAAGTCCCAGACCTGGCAGCTTGCTTTCTCATTTTCTCTCTCTCTCTGTTACCCTTTCTCTCTGGTGAGTGCATGTGCCCTGTAGCAAATTTAAAAAAAAAAAAATGATGATAAATAAAATTAAATAATTATTTTTTAAAAGTGCCCATCCATTTTTGTATTTTCCATATGTGTAATATATCATAGTAGATATGAACAAAAATATAAATGAATGGAACGGTAAGTTTCAAAGCAATAACATCTCATATAATTGTCATATTAATATATTAGGTCACCGGAAAAGTCATGATACTTTTTTTTTTTTTGCCTTAGGATGCCAGTGGTTGCTGGAGAGAGACAGAGGAGAGAGAAAGTGAGAAATCATCCCCCAGGAGGGATGGCCACACCACAATCCCTTTTCCTCCATTCTTCTCCCAGGATATTGGGAGCATACACATAGCATGATTTTCAAGCCACTGTGTCCAGGACTCGAACCACACTGGGCCATGTGAAAATCCAGCAATGTAACTGCTGCGCCATCTGCTGGTCCCATGTTTTTCAATGCAAAAATGCATTATGCTTTTTCTGATGACCTAATATGTTATGTGCATATATACAGAAAAACTGGAATACCTCATAAACTGTTTCATTTATGGGGTATTACTTCTGGGGTTTTGGGTTGTGAATCTGTAAGATAGTTATAGTCCATGTTATTTGAACATTTACAGTAAGTACATACAAAGGGACTTCAAAAAGTTAATGGAAAATGGAATTAAAATACAAGTTTATTTTGGTACCAAAAAAATTTGAACTATTTAATCTCTCCATGATATTCATTTTACATGAACTTTTTAAAGATCTCTTATGTTACTTTGTGATTAAGTAAAATTAATAAAATTATTTGTTTGT
The DNA here is from genome assembly GCF_000334495.1 of Tupaia belangeri chinensis. NCBI lineage: Eukaryota > Metazoa > Chordata > Mammalia > Scandentia > Tupaiidae > Tupaia > Tupaia belangeri. The sequence continues at coordinate 242,743 of NW_006204627.1, read as the reverse complement.
TTTACTAAAGGTCTCATGTGCTCACCAGAGACAGAGGGAGAAAGTATCTCTCCATGGAGCATGGAGGCTACAATCCATCTCTCCCTCCTTTCAGGATTTTGTATATATGCACAAATGAACCTGGTGGGTTTCTCCAGCAGCCAGGCCCAGGACTTTAACTGTGCAGCTGACCATGTGGGATCCAGCACCCTAACCATCAGACCAAGGACCCACCCCAAAACAAGTAAGACCAAACAACTAGAAGAAGTACACCAAGAAAAATGCACTGGATTGAAGCTAGCCAACGTTCAAATAATTTAAATACAACATTTTCATCAAATCTTATAATCTTTGCCATATTGCCTGGCTGCTAAGAATTGAATTTCAAAGGTCAATTAAAGCTCTCAAGGAAAACCTGTTACGCAACCACAGCCAAAATTCTGGTATTGATGGGAACTAACTACAGCCCCACCCTCATATCACATCACAGCTTTCACTGCTACAAGTAATTCTCAGCTTCTTCACACCATATCCCAGAATGTGTTCCAAATACCACAAAAGCCAAAAACATTCCAAAATTTATGCAAAGTTCTTATAGCTCCCCATCACCATGAACAGTTCCAAGTAGGGCTATAGCAGGGTGTGGCAAGTGTTGGATTTGTAAAAATAGATTAAACCTCACACTTCACCTCCAAGTTTAATAAGATCTAGAAGGGAAAAATAATCCCATCATCCCACCTACAAACTACTCAATATACGAACAGGATTTTCTATGCCCCAAAGAGTTTTGGGGGTCTTTTGAGAGAGATTTTTGCTATAGGGCACGTGTACTTGCCAGAGAGACAAAGAGATAGAAAACAAGAACTCTTTCTCCAGGGAGGATGACCACACTGCAATCCCTTCTCTTCTATTCTCCTCCTGGCATCTTGGGCATGCATGCACAAGCGCCTGGCATGATTTTGGTATGAAACTCTAACTGTAGTTGGCCATGTGGGAGTTCAGCAACGTAATCACTACACCATCTGCTAAAAATTTTTACCAGTTGCGTTTATATTAATAATTTCTGCTTCATGATTCCATTCTCACCAGCACTATTTTTTTAAGTAACATATACCTATGTTAAACATCTCCATTTTGTAAACTACTAAACTCTGATTTGTCAGCTCCCTAAGTGCTAACTATCCCAAATAACAGGAGAACAACCATGGGTAACTCGAGTTTTTATCTGCAGTGTTCTTTGGTTTTTGATATTTGACTCTGAACATGGCCCCTTTCCCAAGGAATAAACCAGTGGCTGCTGACAAATGTTTAACAATCAACTTCCAGTAAGGTCGGGGGCTGATATGTAGTACTTTCCAATTACCATGGTGTAAATATTCCATCATGACTGATTTCAAGCTCTACATGAAGTCACTGAACATGGAATTGGTATGAGTGGCACAGTAGAACACCAGTATATAGTATTTGCACCATTCAGTTACAACAGACAGAAACAACTCAAGAAACTAGTAACAGTAAAATGTAGTAAAATAATTAAGTAATAAGCTTTGAGTATTGGTTACCTTTGTTTTTAAAATTTTTAATTATAAGTTCATAAAATGCATTTTTAGTAATGACTATATCTAATAACCAGCTTGCAATATTACTAAAAATTAAACAATCTATTCTTGTGAGTTGGCGTATCATTGGATTCAATCTGCCAAACTTTCTCATGGTTCCAATTCTGGCTTTGCTTACCACAGATTTCTCTCTTGGCTCTTTCCAACAAGAAGATATTTTTAGTCATCCAGGATTCCTTCAGGGGCTGCCACACCCCTACACAGGTACTTCCTTCACTTATCTTCTGTCATTTTGCAGGAATGTTCCCTAAAGACTTTATGCTCTTCACAGTTTAGAACCTCACTGTTCTTTTCTCTGCAGCTAGAAAAAAGAAGAAAAAGCCTATTAAACTTAAAAGTAGTCATTTAAAAGTTATAAAAGTTGCATTGCTTGAAAAAGACAGAAAGGAATCAGCCTTAATCTTGATCAGCTACTTTTGAACTACAGGACATCAATCAACTTCTCTGAGTCTGAATGTCCTCATCAATAAAATGAGAATTGTATCAACTTTATAGGAAGTTGCGAATACTGAGTAAAATAATGTCTATAAAACAGCACAGTGCACGGCATGCAGTAAGTACTCAGTGGACAGCAGTTGTTACCTATTTGTAAAGCCCAGTTTCATTAGTTACATACATGATACAACTCAGGGGAGTTAAGAATAAGATCAACTCCTGGGCCAGCAGGCAGTGTGGTGGATAAGGGCGCTGGATTCCCACATGGCCAACCATGGTTCAAGTCCCGGACCACGTGGCTTTCTCTCTCTCTCTCATCAAATTAAAAAAAAACAAAACAAACAAAAAAATCTAACAATAACAAATGGAAATAAATAATTCTTTTTTAAAATTTTGTTAAATTTTACTTTACTTTTAATTGACAATAATTGACATATTTATGGGAGTACAATGTAATTTTTATGTATATGAATACAAGGTACCTGAATATACAGAGTAATGATCAAATCTGGGTAATTAGAACATTTATCATTACTTTGTGGGGGGTTTTTTGATGGTATTTTTTTTCTTTTATTTTTTTTTCATTTCATTTTCTTCCATACATTCATTCACATTATTATTTGTCTTACAAAATGGATATTTAAACAGGTAAACAATTCTCCCTAGTACTGTTGATGAAACTACAAAATATCTTCAACAGATAATACCATACCTCTTTGTGCCATTAATGCTTTGCCTCCCTATCCCTCCCCCAAATGTCCTTTCTCAGACCCTCCTCTTTCACACACATTATATCTCGTATTTACATCTATATACTGCATTTCTATGACCTTTAGACAATTAGTTTCAGTCACAGAGTGCAGACACTGGGTATATATTAAGTGGGGACATACAATGCTTCTCCTTCATAGCAAGGCTTGCTTCACTCAGCAGTAAGTCTTCCATATTCATCCACTTCCTTTCAAAAGCCAGGGTTTTGTTGTTTTTTATGGATGAATAGTATTCCATTGAGTATATGTGCCACAGTTTTTCTAACCATTCATCAGTTCGTGGGCATTTGGGTTGTTTCCATGACTTAGCAATCGTGAAAAGTGCTGCAATAAACATCGATGTGCAAGCACTTTTCTGATTAAGTATTCTTCTGTCCTTTGGGTAGGTACCAAGGAGTGGGATTGCTGGATCATTGCTGGTAGTTCTATTTGTAGATTTTGGAGGAATCTCCAAATTGTTCTCCACAGTGGTTGGACCAATTTACAATCCCACCAGCAGTGTAAGAGAGTTCCTTTTTCACCACACCCCCACCAGTACTTATCATTTTTTTGTTTTTTTAATCTTAGACATTCTGACTGGGGTTAGGTGATATCTCATTGTTGTTT
>NW_006204627.1:235023-235724 GCF_000334495.1 Tupaia belangeri chinensis | reverse complement strand
GTCTGGCTATGATATGCCTTGGGGAAGATCTTCTTGGGTTAATTCTATTTGGGGTCCTTTGTATTTCTTGGGTCTGAATGCTTGAGTGCCTCTCTATACTTGGGAAATTTTCTTCCAAGATTTCATGGAATAGGTTTTCCATGCCTTTATTAGTTTCTTCATCTTCTGGGATACCAATTATTCAGATGTTAGGACGTCTAATGGAATCTAGTATTTCTCTTATGTTATCTTCTTGTTTTTTTGTTATTTTCTCTGTCTTTTTCGTGGTTTTCTCTAGGTCAGAAGTTTTATCTTCAACATCAGAGATTCGACCTTCAGCATGGGCTAATTGACTTTTAATACTTTCAAGAGAGTTTTTGATTTCCTGTATTACAGACTTCACCTCTAATAGTTCCATCTTATTCTTTCTTAGCGTGTCCATTTCTTACTTCATATCATGGAAAACAGACTGTGTTCTTTTGATGGAGACATATTTCCTGCTTTATTCAGACCTGAGGTTCTTCTACTTCTAACCATTGGGAGATGTGTTCCCTTTGAAAAACCTTTTAAGAGAATGTTTCCTCAAAGAGGAACAAGTGTCTTTCCTTTTTGCTGGTTGACAGAGGGGTCTCTGGCTTAGGGATCCTGGGGCTGAAGCTACGGGGGCAGTCCTCCCTCGAAGTTCCCGGCCCAGGGGTCGAAAGATGGGGGGCGGGCTGCAA
>NW_006204627.1:199090-234942 GCF_000334495.1 Tupaia belangeri chinensis | reverse complement strand
CGCAAAGTTCCTGGCCAAGGGGTCGAAAGATGGGAGTGAATAAATAATTATTAAAAAAAAAAAAAAAGAATAAGATCAACTCCTGATCAATCAGCACAAAGCAAACTGCCTTCTAGAAGTCACATTTTTTCAATATGTGTACTAAAATAAGGAATATTTTCTTGTACCACCAAAACACCCAGCCTGCTTTTTCATACTAACAAGTTGGAGAGGGGCATCTATTTATTAATCTAGTTTTCTGGACATGGGAAATACAGCATTTAACAAGTGACTCTATATATTTATTTATTTATTAGGTTGTTGCCATCAGGCACCTACACTTACCAGAGAGAGACAGAGGGAAAGTGAGAAATCATGCCCCCCAGGCCACATCACAATGCACACATTTGGCGCAATTTTCAAGCCATCAGGTCCGGGGCTCAAACTGCTGTCAGCCACATGAGAATCTAGCACCTTAACCACCACGCCACCTGCTGGCCCCACAAAGTGACACAATTTTTACCCTATGGAACTTGCAGCCTACTGGGAGACAGGAACATAGAACATAATCACATAAATATATCATTTCACATTATTGTAAGAGTGAGGAAGAACAAGAAAAGAATGCAATAGGACATTATTTCAGATGAACCTTACCTATCCTGGGCTATTAGAGAAGGTTTCTGTCCATAAGAGACATTTATGCTAAGATGTAAATAATGAGCAGAAGTTAGCCAGCCACAGAGTACGAGGAGAGGCATTCCATGGTGAGGGATCGGCCTTTGCTAAGTATTGTAGTGGAAGAGAGCTTGGTGTGTTTAAGGCACCGAATGATAGGAGCCACATATGTAATAAGAGCCAAATTAAAATCATATTCTTATTTTTTCATTTGCCATGGGGCACATACACGTGCCAGGAGAGAGAGAAATCATCCACCACAGAGTGCCCAGACCATAATCCCTCCTCCATTTTCCTTTGGGGATTTTAGGTATCACACACACCAGGCATGTTTTTCAAGCTGCTGGGTCCTGGACTTGAACCATGCAGTTGGCCACGTGGATTCCAACAACCCAAATCACTACACACCTACCCGGCTTCGGAAAACTGAATTATTAATATAATCTATTTGTTGTGTCCCTTTTATTCACCTCTGCCCCATTGCCATAGCTCTTTTAAGAGGGTGGCTCCAATACCTAGAGAGCCCTGCGCTGTCTTTGACTACACAAGTTTGGAGGTGAGAGTGGGACGAATTTTCACTGCTCAATATACCAAAGAATGCGACCAAGGCGGAGGAGCTTAGAGCTGGTGAGGCTGAATTTTGCCTAGTAGGGACACTTGCTGAAGATGGGAAACTAAAAGGAGGGGAGAGCCCAGGGCGTTTGCACCCCCCAGTCTGCCTCCAGCTGGGTCTCCAGCACTATCTGCATCTCCACTGTGATTTCACATCCTGCCAGACAGCTGCTCTTGCCTCAACCCCAGCTCCCGTCAGGAAGTCCTGGTCATGTCGCTAACTACCACTCAATGGCACCAAAATAACGTCTCCCTGTGTTCCTTCAGCCCTAAGGAAAGTTGTGGCTTCCTGCTATTGCTAATCTCTGATTTCTTCGACTTCCCCTATTTCCTTACTATTCAAAAAGTGGTTCAGGAACCAGCAGCACTGGTTTTATCTGGGAGTGTCTTAAAAACACTAATCTCAGGACCCATCCCAAACCTATATTTTAATCTGTATTTTAAAAAGACCTCCGGTGAGTGGCCAGCAGTTGGCATAATGGCTATGTCACTGGACTCCCATGTAGTCAACCAAGGTTCCAGTCCTGGAACCGGTGGCTGAAACTCATGCCGGGTGCGTGTGCGTGCGTGCCCAAGATCCCGAGAGGAGAATGAAGGGATTGCGGTGTGGCCATTCCCCCCCGGGGTGGGAGGGGGGACATTTCTTATTTTCTGTCTCTCTGTCTCTCTCTGTCTTTCTGACAAGTGCATATGCCCTATAGCAAAAAAACTTCTCCAAAAAATATAAAAAGACCTGGTGATTTTAATACAAGTTAAGATTTGAAAAGTAATGTCCTATTTGCTTCTTCAAGAAGACTGTTCCCTAAGTAAAAAATGACCTGTATTAAAGTCTTTCTAAAATACCTAGATAGTCTATTTCCTGACAGGATCCTGACGGACATGGTTTTCCTTTTTGTATGTTCACTTATTTTCAATGATTACCTCCTATTCTATTCATATTATAAGTTATTCTGAATTAGTTTAGATTTACATCTCACTTGGTTTCTCTAGCCAATTCTTGGTTCATATTTGATTCTTAAAACTAAGCGAATGGGGGCCAGCAGGTGGTGTGGGGTTGAGGTGCTGAATGCCCACATGGTCAACCTTAGTTCAAGTCTCAGACCTGGTGGCTTACTTTCTCTCTCTCTCTCTCTCTCATGAGTGCCCATGCTCTATGGCAAATTTAAAAATAATAATAGTGTGGCTGGCAGGGACACAGTGTTTAAGGTGCTGGACTCCCACATGGCCGACCATGGTTCGTGTCCCGGACCTGCTGACTTTCTTTCTCACTTTCCCTTTCTCTCTGTCTCTGTTCAAATAAAAATAATAATAACAAATAAAATAAATAATTATTTAAAACAATAGTAATAAATAATACAATTAAATATTTTTTAAAAAAAACTATGCAGATATTGCTCTATTTTCTTAAGTTAGTCAGTGTTGCCAAAGAGAGGTCTGAGTTTTGTTCCATTACAGATAGTCTGCTGTGGTTCGTTTTCATTTTGTGTGTGTGTGTGTGTGTGTGTGTGTGTTTTGCATGAATTCTCACAGGTTTTTTTGTGTGTGTTGTTTCCTTAAAATTCAAAAATTTCAGGGGACCAGCAGGTGGTGTGGTGGTTAAGGTGCTGGACACTCCCACATGGCCGACCATGGTTTGAGTCCCAAACCTGGTGGCTTGCTTTCTCACTTTCCTCCCTCTCTCTCTCTCTCTGGTCAAATTAAAATAAATGAATGAATAAATAAAATTGAATAAAATAATTTTTAAAAAATTTCAACAAATTTCATCAGTAATATATATTAATGTCACCTGGAACACACCAAACCGTATTAACCTCCAGACACTGGCCTTTTCTTCCATTAAAGAACGGTTTCATTTGTTAAAACTTAGACATTTGGGCCAGTAGATGGCATGGTGATTAAGGCAACTGGATCCCAGATGGCTGAATGTGCAGTTCGAGTTCCAAACTCAGCGACTTAGAAAATACACCAGACACGTGTGTGTGCGTGCTCTCCCCCTCTCCCTTCCCCACCCCCTCCATGGATACATGTGGCCTGTGGCAAAAAATTTTTAAAAATTTTATTTTCATTTTTTAAGAATATAAACATATCCAGTGTTGACATTCATATTCCCTCTTCAGGCCCACTCCATGGTACAGCAACAATGCATTGCTTAAGAGAAGCTGGATCCCATATGGCAACCATGGCTTGAATCCCTGGCCCCATCAGCCTGAAACACACCGAGCATGTGCATGAGTGCACAATGTCCAACAGGCTGGAGGTCTGGAGGGGGAGGATTGCAGTGGGACCACACCATGGGGGGCTGTGCATCTCTCTCGCTCTCACATGTGTGTACTGTATTTTGAATTAAAAAATTGTATGTGTTAGTCTTGCTTGGAGTTGACTTGCAAGCTCCCTTTCATCTCATACCATTTTCTGTTTAAGGCTCACTCATCTTTTTCCAGAGAGATCATGACTTTCTTGCATCTTACTGAAAATAACAAGCAAATATCTTTCAAAACATTTTTCTGACTCTCATAGTAACTAATTTTAAGAGTTATTATTTCCCTCTTAGTCTGGAGAATAAATTTTATTTATTTAATTTTATTTATTATTATTAATTTGTTATAGGGCACAGGCACTCACCAGAGAAAAAGCGAGAGAGGGAAGATGAGAAAGTAAGTGCCAGGTCTGGGACTTGAACTGTGGTCAGCCATGTGGGAGTCAGTGCCCCAACCATCATGCCACCTGCTGGCCCTACTGCAGCACTTTTTATAGAACTCTGGTACAACTCATCCCCGCAGGTGTTGAAGGGATCCTCACTCCTCAGACTCCGTGTCTCCATGTGTTATGAAAGCTCTCCGCGAGAGTAAAACTCTCGTCTCATTCGCCCCTTCACCCTCCCTGGGGAGACACACTTATCCCACTGGTTAGTTGGGAAGAAGGAACTAGACATGCATGACTCAGCCACATCCAGGCCCTCTCTGACTGGCTGCTAGGGAAGAACACATTCTGGTCTGCCTGCCAAGTCTCATGGTAAGCTCCATGGGGCAGATCTGCCCTGAGCAGGGCCTATGGCTTCCATTCCTGCCTGTGCCTCGTGAGTATGTTTAATGGAGGGTGCAGAGCTGGGAGCCCATTATGTCTTTTTTTTTTCTTTTAAGTCTTGTTTTGTTTTGCCATAGGGTGTGTGCACTCGCCAGAGAGAGGCAAAGAGAGGGCAAGCGAGAAATCACCCCCCAGGGGAGATGGCCATGCCACAATCCCTTCTCCTTCATTTTCCTCCTAGGATTTTGGGCATGCACCTATACACACTTGGAGTGATTTTTCAAGCCTCCAGGTCTGAGACTCAAACTGCAGTCGACCATGTGGAAGTCCAGCACTGTAGCCACTATGCCACCCACTTGCCCCAGGAAGCCCATCATTTCTAAGCACTCTAGTTTTCCAATACAGTTTTATTAGTAACAGAATAACATATGTATTTCCACACTCTCAGCACCAAGCCCAAATAGGGAAGACGGTAAATTATTTGCTTATGCCATAAGAATCTTCAAAGTGGGTATTACCAATATCTGGGTTTTCAGCTGAGTAAGCATACGCACTGAGCCAACTTATCCAAGGTTCCTTGGCTGTCCATGATGCACGTATTCTTACTCAGCACTGCTAACTAGAGAGCAAGCCACTGGGCCTCCACACCAAGCTCATCACAATGCCACTACTCACAGCTGGTCTTCACACAGCCTCACACACCTTTAACAGCTGTGTTACACCATCGAGGGAAAACCCGACCGAGCCTCCAAGTCTTTTCCATGGAGCCCTTCCCGTCCTCCCCAGCAGTCAAGTGTTCTATCTTCTGTGCGTTTTGTAGTCTTCTGTCAAAGAGCAAAGACTCATTCAGTTACTAATTTATTCACTTCTTTATATCTCTCTTTAAAAATTTCCTAGAAGATGTGTGTGTTCACCAGAGAGAGGCAGAAAGACAGAGAGGGACAGGGAGGAAATACTCCCCAAAGGGATTTGGTCACACCACAATCTCTTCTTTTCTAGTTCTCCATCTTGAGATTTGGTCACACCACAATCTCTTCTTTTCTAGTTCTCCATCTTGAGATTTGAGGTATGCAAGCACATATGCCCAGGATGTTTTTCTTTTCTTTTCTTTTTTTTATTTATTGTTATTATTTTAATTTGACCAGAAAGAGACAGAGAAAGGGAGAGTGAAAAAGCAAGTCGTCAAGATTTGGGACTCAAACTGTGGTTGACCTTGTGGGAGTCTAGCTCCTCAACTGCTATGCCACCTGCTGGCCCCACCTAGCATGTTTTATCACACCATGTGGTTGGCCATGTGGTATCTGATTCTCTTAACCCTTAGGCCGCAGGGCCAGCCCTCATTTATTTCTCTCTCCAAACTTAGCCTCCAGCACAGCCTATGTGCCTGTTCAACTGCTGTTAAATTAAATTCACAGAAACAAAAGTGAACGAATGTCAAAATCTGCAAAGCAGCACTAAAATCTCAAGGTCTACACCATTCCAGAAAGGGTACAGTTGCGCTCCACCAATATTTCAGTTACAGAACCTGTCTTTGCTCTGCTTCACTTTGGAGGGTTTTGTTTTTTGGTTTTTGTTTTTTGGGGGTTTTTTTAGAGTTCCTTCTACCCTTGTCCTAGAAGTTGTGCTCAGAGGCAGTTAACTGAAAACGTGCGCTGTTCATTAGCACTATTTTACTCTCACCCTGAATTGCTGCAGGAACCCAAAAATGACAACATTACAGATAATAACAGTGATAGCTACTGTTTATCAAGTGCATGCCAATTGCCAAATACTGGGCCAAATGCTTTATCCATATTGGCTCTGACTGACCAAGAAGCCTTCAACACAAGTGTTGTTATCCCCATTTTCTCTTGATTCATGATAGAGTGTATGTGCATTCACCTGTGGAGGAGGGAGCGCCCTGCACAGGGTCTGGTCATGCCCCAACCCCCTTCCTCCAGCCCTCTACCCCTCCATCCCTTCGGATCTTTGGTTCTTGCCCATATGCCTGGCATGTGTCAGGGTGTCTGGGCTAGGGATTTGAACCATGGTTGCCTTGTGGAATCCAGCTCCTCTTGAGTAGCACATTACGCAGCACCATGGACATGACTGACCCCCTCCCCACTGCACAAACAGAAAACTAAGGCTCGGTGAGGTGACACTTTGCCCGTTGCCACACACCAGTGAGTGGCAGAGCAGGAACAGGACCAGCACTGTCTGGCTGCAGAGTTGGATCTCTTTATTCGTTGCCCTCTGGAATATCCAGCAGCTGTTGTGACGATTAGAAGAGATAATGGGTAGGAAAGTGCTTGGAGAACTCCACAGAGAACGAAGCAGGGAAGAGATTACGAAGCCGTGTCGAGAGCTTTGGCAAGGGCACTGTGATATAGCCCTGGGGAGGGGGAACAAATTGAGCTGGCTGGAGTCTAGGGATATTTCCTATTATGCAACTGCTCTGAATTCAGGATTTCTGAAATGTGGTGCTGCACATCCCTCCCTCCTTGTGAAACAGTCCTCCATCTCTGGGCACAAAGGCAGGGGACTTAGCTTGGCCTGACAGTGGGGGATGAGCTGTGGTGCTGTCCATGTGCTGTTGGGTCCTAGACATCGACTGATTCTGGGCCCTGCCCTGAGTGAGAGCCCTAACTTACAACACACGCTGAACGTCTTTCCACTTAAAATGCATTTCGAAAAGCACAATGGGCCTGCGTGTTTACTCTCTGAAATGCGGCACGACAGGGCGCACTGGCTGTTCTACGTGCTCAGAGGTCTCACAGGACTCCAGAGGCAGAGAAGGGGCTTTTGTTCTCTTATTCACCAAACTTTTATTGACTGATTGCTATATGTAGGCATTGTGCTGGCTCTAGGAATAAGACAGGGTCTCTATTGTCAAAGAAAAAAAAAGAAAGTAGGGGCCGGCATGCGGTGTGGTGGTTAAGGCAGCCGGAGGCTCACATTGCTGACTGCAGTTCGAGTCCCACATCTGGCAGCTTCCTTTCTCACTTCCTTCTCTTTCTCTCTCTCTTTCTCTGCCTCTCTCTGGTCAACTTCAAAAAAAAAATTTTTTTTTAAATAATGACAATAAATAAATTTTTTGAAAGAAGAAACTGGCTTATAAGCTAATTTTTGAAAGTACTATGATGTAAGTATAATAATTAGAGTAAATACAAGATAAATACAATAGAATGAATGCAAGAAGAACTTGTGAGAGTCTAACTGGGGAGACATCTTCCACAAAGACAATGTCTGAGCTGCCTCGTTTTTTTTTTTTTAAAGAATTATTTTATTTTATTTTATTTTATTTGTCATTATTATTATGTAATTTGACCAGAGAAAGAAACAGAAAGTGAGAAAGCAAGCTGCCAGGTCCAGGACTTGAGCCATGGTTGGCCATGTGGGATTCCAGTGCCTTAACCGCCACGCCACCTGCCGGCCTCTGAGCAGCCCTTCGATGACAAACAGGAATATGAAGTTAAACTCTTATTATATGCATAACCCCCCATTCAGCATACATATAGCTGGTGCTTAGAACAGCTGTTTTAATATTGTTTATTAAGCACCTAGTACATACAAAACACTGTGTAAATATCTGGAAAGGATGCCAAGAAAAAAGTACAGTTATATTAAATTTGTCAAAAAGGATTAAAGAACATAAGACATGTTCCAAAATAATAAAAGAATGAGTAATGGGAAATTAGTTAACGTAACACAGACTAAAAAAGATCAAGTGGGCAAAACGTAAACTCCGAATCAACAGAAAGAGAATGGGGAGGAGGGGACATCAGTGATCTAAGTTTACATCTTAAGAAGCTAGAATACACATTGTATTCACATACCAAAAAATTACTTTGACTCCCCACAAACATGCACAATTGTTACATTAATAAAACATTTAAAAATTTTTAAATGAAACCTCAACACTACAAAGGAGCTAGAAAGAGCCCATTTATATCCAACATATGTAGAAAGAAACAGTATAACCAGAGAAGAAAACAATGGGGGCCGACAGGTGCTGGTGAAAGTGCTAGACTCCCACATGGCTGACTGGTTTCAGCCCCAGATCTGGCGGTTTGAAAATCTCACCAGGTGCATGTGCATACATGTTCAAAATCCCAAGAGGAGATCCACCCTGCCCTCTGCAGGACAATTTCTCACCTTCCTTCTCACTGTCTCTCTCTGGCAAGTGCACAGACCCTGTAGCAAAAAATCTCTGCTAATTTTTTAAATTAATTCAAATAAACAATGGGCAAAAATCAATGATGGCAAAAGCTGTTTCTCTGAAATGATCAATAGAATCAATCAAACTCTAGCTAGACTTTGCAAGAATTAAAGAATAGGCCAGCAGGTGGTGTGGTGCTTAAGGGGGCTAGACTCCCATATGACCAACTGTGGTTCAAGTCCCGGACCTGGCAGCTTGCTTTCTTACTCTCCCTCTCTCTCTTTTTCTCTCACGCTGTCCCTCTCTGGTCAAATTAAAAAATAAATAAAGTTAAATAAAATAATTCTAAGAAAGAAGATTAAAGAGTAGCTATGAATTGTTAACATCAGAAATTAAAGAGGGCTGGTCTCATACTACAGCAGTTAAGCCCTGTTCATAGGAAGCCAAAATCCACATGGCTAACTGCGGGCCAAATCCCACCATTATAATTATGTTAGCAGGAGAGTGGTTTCTCCCTCCCTCTCTCCCTTTCTCTGTCTCTCTCTGGTCAGTACATTGGTCGCACTCTGGCAATAAATAAATGATCACCGAGGGGCCAGCAGGTGAAGCAGGGGCTAAGGCACTGGACTCCTACATGGCCGACCGCAGTCCGAGTCCTGGACCTGGTGGCTTACTTTCTCATTTTCCTTCTCTCTCTCTCTCTGTTCTGGTCAAACTAAAAAATACTAACAAATAAAATTAAATAATTCTTTTTTTTTTTTTTTTTTTTTGGAGAGGTTTTTGCTATAGGGCACGTGCACTCGCCAGACAGACAGAGATAGACAGAATGGGAAATATAGAAATCACCCCCCAGGGGGATGGCCACACCGCAATCCCTTCTCCTCCATTCTCCTCTCAGGATCCTGGGCACGCACGCACACACGCCCGGCTTGAGTTTTAAGCCACCGGGTCCAGGATGCGAACCGCAGTTGACTACATGGGAGTCCAGCGACATAGCCATTACGCCAACTACTGGTCCCTAAAATTAAATATTTCTTAAAAAAAATTATTACCTCACCAGAGTTGACTTAAAAAACAAAAAAGCTTTTAAACTAGAAGGAAGTATAATGCAGGAGACAGAGGATAGCCAGGTAGTCAGACAGATTGGGTTCAAATCTCAATTCCTGTGTCCAGAGATGTGACCTTGGTCAGACTGACCTCTTTGATCCTCATTTTCTCATTGGTATAGTAAGAGTGCTGATGCCTACATCAAAAGGTTTTTTGTTAAATTAAAAAATATATATTATATATGTATGTATGTATGTGTGTGTGTATACATATATGAACTCTCAGAATACACACACACATTGAGACTATATGTACACCTTTGTGTATGCATAGCTTAATAGCGTCCTAATATTGTTACTCCTCTCCTATTTAACCTCCATCTAAGAGAGGAAAGAACCCGAAGGTTGTGGTATTTCTCAGAGATATTTCGTTGGGCCTTTGGATCTAAATAGTCCAGAAGTAATTATGGCCCCGAGTTACAGACCGGCCAGCAGACACTACTTTCTTGCCTGGATAATAAGACAAAACACAGGAAATTGTGGCTTGGCAGTGGTTCTCAGATAAAAGGAAGGCTTGGAGAGCAAACTAGAGGGAGGGGGAGGGAGATGGGTAAACGCAGGGAAAGAAGAGACGAGTAGAATTGTGGTAATAAGGCCTCTCCCTTCTGCTGTGATCCCAAGCTTCTCTCCCGTTCTGTGATGAATGACGGCCTGGTGGAAAGAAACAGCCTTGGAGGCCCACAGACCTAGGCTTCAGTGCCAGCTTTTCCATCCTGCGAGTCTGTGATCCTTGCAGAGACCCTAGCATCTCTGCATCGCAGTCTCATCTCTAAGGCAGGAACAGTAACAAGCTACCTCACGGGGTGTCCTGGGGATTAAACAGCCCGGACTTCCATCGCGATCAGTTCGAGACTAGGTTCTCAGACACTGGTGTTGGTCTGAACTCGTGACCAACAACAGGCTCAGGCTGCACGGAGCTCATAAGCCACTCCCCAGGGGCAGATCCAGCTTGGACTAGAATGTTCCCTGAGCCAAACTGGCTGAGCACTGTGGCACTACCATCATAGTCAGGGGATGCGAGTGACCTGCCTAACACTTAGTGAGGTCATAAGACGTCCCCTGAGATGCCCTCAGCTCCGTCCCCAACCGCTGTTTATCCTCTTAGCCCTGGAATCCCCAGAGCAGGCTGTCAGCGTGTCCTTCCCCTGAGAAGGATTGCACCACACGCTGGGTACGTTCTGTGAAGTGTTTGTTCTACTTGGGCTTAGTAAATACAAACGGCTGCCACCATGTGTTCTTGACCCTTCCGCATGGGCACCAAGGCTTTCTGTCCCAGTTGGCACTGGGTGCTTCTGGACAGTAGCTACTAGGGAGAGCCTAGGCTGGGAGTTGCGGGAAACGAGACAATTTTGTTGAAGTTTTGGATCCAGGAGAAAATCTTGTGGTGTTAGGTCAGCACCTGTGAGAGTTCATTCCAAATAGACCAATATTTGGAGAATATTTGGAAAGGAACATCATCAAATACTGAAGGAAGGAGCCAGCAGTTAGCGTAATGGCTATGTCGCTGGACTCCCATGTAGTCAACCTCAGTTTGAGTCCCGGACCTGGTGTCTTAAACTCACGCTGGGCGCGTGTGTGTGCGTGCCCAACATCCCGAGAGGAGAATGGAGGAGAAAGGATTGCGGCGTGGTCATCCCCCCGGGGGGTGATTTCTCACTTTCTATCTCTCTTTCTGGCAAGCGCACACGCCCTATAGCCAAAACCTCTCCAAATAAATAAATACTGAAGGAAAACATTAGAGAATATCTGTTGTGTCCTTATTCTCCCTTAGCTGCTAAGAGGCCAGTCCAGGCCTTCCTAACCGTCCTGGCAACAGTCAGAAGCTGTGTGGTGTAGCACAAAGAACTGGAACCCCAAGGTGTGGATTCCAGACTGCTCTGGACCCTCCCGAGGTACGAGAACTTGGGTGTGTCTCTATTTCCCTGAGCCTCTGTTAATAAAGGCTACTACCATTCATCGGCTCTTTTCCACACACCAGACTGCCAAAAGCTATCTCCTGTAATCCCACAGTAATTATAGAAAGCAAGTATTTGTTATTCCCACTTTGTAGATTTACAACTGAAGTGAAGAAGTCATTTACCCCAGGTTTTTAAACCAGTAGGGTCATTGAGATTTTTCTGACTCCAAAGTTAATGCTGACACCCCCTTCTGTCTCTAGTATGCTCTCTCTCTTTTTAAATGAGTCCTAATAATAATAATAATGCCTTTATCACAGATTTTACCTTACACATTTTAAGGTCGCTGTTATTTGTATTCAGAGTTTCTTTCTGTATGTGTTGCAAGCCTGCCGTGAAGTCAGTGTTTGTACCCTGCCCCCAAACACATAATGTGGAAATCTCAATCCCATTGTGATGGTATCTGGAGGTGGAGGCCTTTGGGGCATGATTAGATCATGGGGGTAGAGCCCTCATGAATGGGATTAGTGCCCACAGTTCAAGTCCCAGACCCCACAGCTTGAAAATCACCCCCCTACCCCGGGGAGAGATTTTTCACTTTGCTTCTCTCTGTCTCTGTCAAATGCACATGCCCTATGGCAAAAAAAACTAAAACAAAACAAAACAAAACAAAACCAACCTGGGAACTCTCTTGCCCTCTTTCAGCCATGTGGCATGATGGGGGACCAGCGGGTGGTGTGCTGGTTAAGGCACTGGATGCTCCCACATGGCTGACCTCGGTGCAAGTCCTGGGCCTGGTGGCTTGCTTTCTCACCTTCTCTCTCTCTGTGCCAAATTAAAAATAAATGTGTCTCTGGTCAAATTAAAAATAAAGGAATGAACAAATAAAGTTAAATAATTCTTTAGAAAAAAAAAAGTAGATGACGATCTGTAATCTGCAATAGGGCCCACTCCAGAACCTGCCCCAGCTGGTACCCTGGTCTTGGACTTCCAGCTTCCAGAACTGGGAAATAAAGATCTGTTGCTTTTAAG
This sequence comes from Tupaia belangeri chinensis, assembly GCF_000334495.1. Lineage (NCBI taxonomy): Eukaryota > Metazoa > Chordata > Mammalia > Scandentia > Tupaiidae > Tupaia > Tupaia belangeri. Next base: position 222,478 of record NW_006204627.1, on the reverse strand, counting down.
CCAGTAAGTCTATAGTACTTTTCTATGGCAGCCGAAACTGCTGAAATAAGGTCTACAGGTCACCTTTGCAGGGCTGCGACACGGTAGAAGAGAAAGAAGACCTGTGAAAAGGGCTGGAAACACGAGCAGGGTGGTGAGCATGGCTCAAGGGCACACAGGCTGGGCAGCGGCCTTCCCCGCTGCCTTCTCCACTCGCCGAATGGAGCACATGGGACAGCCCATCTCCTTCCCGGCCACACTTTTGCTCTCGGGGCAGAGGTCCCAACCCTCCAATGAAGAGTCCAGTGAAATAATCTCCTCTTCTTGGTTCATCTATGTAGGTTTAAGGTGGACCTTGCTGGCCTTATTTTTCTTTTTAATTCACTGCAGTTCCCATAAAACAAGGACTCTTTCATTTATGTTCCTCCATCCTTCTCCTCTCTGCCAGCCCAGGGGCTACATGGCTTATAATAGATAAAGCCTGGACTTCCATAACTGTCTATCCACAGAAGACTGATGAATAAGTCATGCCACATCCTTACTATGTTCACTGGTCACCTAACATTCAACTGTGGTTGAAATAAACAGAACCCAAACTATCTAAATCAAAACAGGCTCACGTAATTGGAAGATCCAAAGATACGTGGCTTCAGGTCCTGAGGGATCCAGGAGTTCGGACAACGTTGTCAGGACCTGCCTCTTTCTGTCTTGTCTCTGCTTTCTTCTACACTGACTTCACCCTCAGGCAGCAGAGATGACTAACAAGGGCGCTAGGCTTTGACCTCACAGAACTCACCGCCCTCACAGGTGAAGAGCCTCTCATATACTAGTTCAAGGGAAAATCCTGTGCCTGCCCATTTCGGGATTAATCTCTGTGATTCATGTAAGGCCAAGTCTTAATCAAGGCACTGATGTAACGTAAAAGCTAGAGCATTCACATTCTAAAAGAAACTATGAGAAAAATGTTCACGGCCTTAGGATAGGCAAAGATTTTCTTGAGTATGTCACCAAAAAAAAAAAAAAAAAAAAGTACTAATCATTTAAAAAGAAAGTGATAAACTGGACTTTGTCCAAGTTAAAAACTATCCTTTAACAGATACCTTTTGAAAACAGAAAGACAAGACCCAGGCTAAGAACATAACATAACATAAAATGGTTCTGTCGTTATTAAGAAAAATAACATGGATCTATGTGTATCAATATGAAATGATCTTTGGAGATAAGGATCTCTGTCTTTTTAATTTTTTAGGTTTTTATCATAGGACATGCATGCTCACCAGAGAGGGGGGAGTGAAAAATGACTCCCCAGTGGGGATGGCCACACCACAATCTCTGCTATTCCTTTCTCCTCCTGAGATTTTGTGCACACATGCACATGTGACCGGCATGATTTCTGGGCTGCCAGGTCTGAGTTTGGACCACAGTAGGCCCTTTGAAAATCCAGCATCTTAACCACCACACCACCTGCTGACCCTGGGATTTCTGTTTGTTTTATTCACTACATCTCCGTTGTTCACAATAGTGCATAATATTCATTGACTAACTCTCTAAAACATATTAAATCTAAAATACTATGTGCATATTGATGTCATTGAAAAGTACTCTGTATATGTATATACTTCCAAAGAAACAGGCTAGGAGGGGGAAGAGAAAGAAGGGCTTTTACTTTTTACTCCTTATACTTATGTAGATGTTGAATTTTTTTTATCAAAATAGATAGAAAAAAATAAAAGTCATCATGAAAGCTCTCTTCAACCCTCAGCCCTCGCCCTGCCTGGCACAGAAAAGCCCTACCTTGTGGTCCTGGCATTTTTCCAGACTCGGCCTCCCAACCCCACTTCAAAGTTTACTCATGATTAATTTTTAAGGTTTAGTCCAACTCATGGACAACTTAGCCTACTGAGTTTGACAAACTGTTTAGCTCTTAATTTGCTCCTAAGAAGGTGCTATTCCTTCCCTCAGCCCCCCCGTTCCTGCCCTTGAATGAATGCTGCTCCAATGTGTTCTTGACCCAGGCTCCCTAGACTCCAGGAATGTCCTTAGCACAACAAAATGGGCAACCAACTCGGAGGCCCCACTAGAGGTAACAGTTCGCCAGACACCGCCAAGTCCCTGGAATTACGAGATGTAAGAGCATGAAGAAAAACAAGCATCTGCTTAGCGTGTTGGAGTTATTATCACAGAACGCAGCCAGAACAAGCTTGCTTTATTACTACCGTTTTAGATAGAGAGGGAAATCCAACCTCCAAATTTGAATAACATGCCTTAAGTCACACAGATAGCAAGTGGCTTTGGCTCAAACTGAAGTCTCTCTGCCTATGAAGTTTATTTTCTCTTGTTTAACTCTACCGGTTGCCAGCAGGGATTGAGCAGATAGTTGGACTTTAGTTATCTCCAAACTTCCATAGGTACATTTGGAACAAGCGTGATCCACCTAAAGACAGAAGAAAGTTTCTACCCTGACCTTATTGGCCCTGCACATCCCACAGATGATGATGTCCCGAGAGAGCCCGAGAACTAACCTTCTCTTATGTGTCCCCAAGATGACTTAATGAAACTTTTAAGTCCTTGAAGAGAAGAAACTAACAAAATTACTTGATCATTTGCCTACTTATCCAAGTCAAGAAGGGTGAGTTTTCTGGAAATATAAAGATTTCAGAACTTTTTTCATTTTTTTTTTTCCTAATGTGCCAGAGGGCAGGTGTAGTTGCCAGAGAGAGATAGAGAGATAGAGATATAGGGGGGAGCACCCTCCAATGGGGCATGGTCACAATGCAATTCCTTCTCCTACCTTTCTCCATCCTGTCAGGATTTGGGGTACACATGCACATGCACCCAACATGTTTTACAAACCTCCAGGACTTGAACTGCCATTGATCAAGTGGGATCTAGCCCTCTTAAGCACCAGGCCACAGAATTGGCCCAAGATTCCAGAACTTTCAAAAGTGCTTCGAGTAAATGAGTCAAAATGTAAGTATTTGCCTTATAAATAGTATGCCACAAATTCTTCTCATTCAATATCCTCTTAGAAAAATACATTCAATTCAGCACAAAAAATAGCGACTCTATATGCCATTTGACTGTGTTCCTTAATTACAACCATCTGGGCCAGAGAGAGACACCCAGAATTAAGCTGGTCACACTCTATCCCCTGATTGAGATGAGCTAAACTCAAAGTTCGAGGAAGTGGTGAAGCACTGGCCTGAATAAGAAGAAATAAGTGAAAAGTCATCAGACAGAACAGTGAGAATTCCCAGAACAATGGCAGCTAGGAGCATAGCCATGCCCTATAGAAAAGACATGCAGACATTTCCAAAGTTCTCCAAGGAAACAGCAAGGTTCCCCAGATCATTGAGGCCCCTATCTTTCACCTTCCATATACACGCAGCCCTTTCAGCAACTAGTGCCTGTTTTTACAACATATTACAAACAAAACAAGAAACAAAGCTTACCATACACTTGAGGACAGACTTTGAACATAACAGAAACAAAATGAAAACAGGAGAAAAGAAATAGAGAATGGGGAGAGAATGAGGGGAAATTAGAAACAATTCGGAAAATTAATAAACTTCTAAAAATTGTATTTCCAAAAAAAGGGAAAATTAAGTTACTGAGTTACTGAATAATGAGAGACAAGGTAATAGAACTATTCTTCTGCTAAAAACACCCATAGAAGCTGGATTTTTTTTTAAAGTTAAACCTGCTTATAGAACAGAAGAGCCTAAGAATAGTAAGGAATCAGTAGATCAAATGCATAAAAAAATGGAAACACAGAGGTGTGATGGAATTTGGACTTCTTTTACTTAAAACGAATAACAGTTCCAGAAGAATCTGAGAAGTTTAGCAGTCTTTTAATAGCTTTGAAAGTCTTGTGGCCAAATAGCATGTTCAGGACCTTCCAAGGGCTGATAAAATACTATGTTCAGGTTAGGATCCAATAGGGCTACAACCTAGAGATAAAGACGAATCAGAAAGTCAGCTTCTTGTAGAAGTCAGGTTTCAAATTATTTTATTTGTTGAGATTCAGTTTGTCCCAAACTACTAATGGCTCCAGAAACCTTATAGAAGCAAAAGAAAGTCCTCTCTGTTGTAAGAACACAGCTTCCAAGTCCTCATATAATTTTTATTTTTTAAGAGAGAGATTTTTGCTATAGGGTGTATGTACTCACCAGAGACAGAGAGATAGAAGCAAGAAATCACCTCCCAGCGATCTGACCACGCTGTAATCTCTTCTCTTCCATTCTTCTCCTGGGATCTTGGACACAATGCACACGCACCTGGTGTGAGTTTCAAGCTCCCGGTATGAGATACAAACCGCGGTCGACTATGTGAGAGTCCAGCAATGTAACAGCTAGGCTATCTGTTGGTCCCGCAAGTCCTTATTTATTTATTTATTTATTTACAGTAATTCACTGTACATCAATACAGTATACAAAATGAGATTTTTCCATCCAGAATACATTGTATATTGGCTCAATCAAGGATATTACAATACATGTTATCATCAACAAATAATTTTCTATTTCTTGTTTCCTACATATCTTGCTTTCCCCCCCTCTTGATTCCCTACCTCTCACCAATTCCCCCGCTTCTCCCACACTACAACAAATAATTTTCTATTTCTTGTTTCCTACATATCTTGCTTTCCCCCCCTCTTGATTCCCTACCTCTCACCAATTCCCCCGCTTCTCCCACACTATCTCTGGTATGCACAGTTGTTTTCCATGCCCTTTTTTTTTTTTTTTTTGCATTTTATTGATTCACTAAGGATCTTAATTAATTTAAAAACTTTCAATAGCAAGCACAGCTGATATATACATATCTATGAACATATGTCTGACTGCAGGCATAAAATTCAGTGAGTAAAGTGAACATACTATAAAGTAGCACTTCACTGGGGCTATATAGCTTACTGCAGTCATTATGTAGGTATTAATAGGTATTTTTAATGCATTTTTTAATTTCAAGAAAAGCAGTTTTAGTTTTAATAGATCAAAATTTTTAAAATGTTAAGAGAAATTTGCTTAAAATTTAAAGCCAGGAAAAAAGTTAGGATTCAGTTCAAATAGTAGGTAGATGAACCTATCAACAGTTCAAGAGAAAACAAAAATCCTTAAATATGGAAATCAAAGCATCAAAGAAAATCAGTAATGTTTTAGTCTAAAGTCAAAAAAATTCTATTTCACTAGTTCAGACTCATGTAATTAATCTCTATTCTATTGAATTTGCAGTGTTACTGTGGTCTGATCTTTCTACTTAAACCCTAGAAGTTAAAATTCAACTCCGGACTTGTCCCTACCATTAAGCTAGCCATTCTCTTGGTTATTTTTGTACTCATTTCTGTGTGTCTGACTTTATTTTTCCTGGTATAGCACTCCCTTCAACACTTCTTGGAGAGCTGGTCTGGTGTTGGTAAATTCTTTCAGATTTTTGTTTATCTGAGAAGGTTTAATGTGCCTCCTCTCCACCCCCACCCCATGAAAGATAATTTTGCTGGGTATAGTATTCTTAGTTGAAATTGTTTTTTATTTAACACTTTGAATATGTTTTCCCATTCTTTCCTTGCTTGCATTGTTTCTGATGAGAGGTCTGATGTTAGCCTTATGGGATATCCTTTGAAAGTAACTTGATGTTTCTCTCTTGCCAAATTTAGTATCTTCTCTCTGTGGTTTTGGTCTATCTGGCTATGATGTGCTTTGGGGAAGATCTTGTATTGATTCTATGTGGGGTCCATTGTATTTCTTGGGTCTGGGTATTTGAGTGCTTCTCTAGGTTTGGAAAATTTTATTCCAAGATTTCATGGAATAGATTATCAATGCCCCTATTAGTTTCTTCACCTTCTGAGATATCGATGATCCAGATGTTTGGGTGTTTAATGGTATCTAGTATTACTCGTATATTATTCTCATTTTTAAAGTTATTTTCTCAGTCTTTTTGGTGAATTTTTCTAGGTCAGAGGTTCTGTCTTCTACACCTGAGATTCAGTCTTCTGCATGATCTAATCTGCTTTTGATATTTTCAAGGGAAGTTTTGATTTCCTGTATGATAGCCTTTACCCCTCACAATTCCATTTGGTTCTTTATGATGTGTATTTCCTTTTTCAGATCATGCAAGAACTTCCTCACCCCCTGGAACTCAGTGTCTCTTTTCTCCTACATTTTCTGGAGTTGGTTGTCTCTCTTCTCTTGCATCTTTGTTAACTTTGTCACTATGAATATTTTTAATTCTTTATCTGACATTTCCATGAATTCCCTTGTATTCTCTAGCTCCTGGCTAGATCTGGGGGGCAGGAGAGTGAAATATGGGCAGAGGGTCTTTGGTGATCATAATCCCCAGTCTTCATATAATTTTAAAGACAATTTCCAAATATAAGGTTTGACCCACAATTTATAAGTAATCAGGCATACTATGGGGCAAGACAATATAAAAGAGACCCAGCAGAAATTTAAAAACAAAAAAACAAAAAAACAATAGAAATAGACTCACAGGGAACCAGCAGTTAGTGTAATGGCTATGTCGCTGGACTCCCACGTAGTCGACCGCGGTTTGCGTCCTGGACCTGGTTGCTTAAAACTCACGCCGGGCACGTGTGCGTGCGTGCCCAAGATCCCGAGAGAACAGAGGAGAAGGGATTGCGGTGTGACCATCCCCCCTGGGGGGTGATTTCTCGCTTTCTGTCTCTCTGTCTCTCTTTGTCTGTCTGGCGAGAGCACGCGCCCTATAGTGAAAAAAACCTCTCAAAAAAAAAAAAAAAAAAAGAAATAGACTCACAGAGATTCCAGATATTCATAATTAGACAACTTTTAAAATAAGGTATATCAATAATATAAAATAAGAGATGAAGAGTTTCAGTGACAATCTCTGGGAAACTAACTTTTAAAACAATGGTAGGATTTCTGCAACTATTCGTGAGAAACTGTCTTATGTAAGGTCAACCCTTTTGCCCAGAACAACTGGGAAAACTGAGTATAAAAGTCTTTAAAATCTTTTTGAAGATAATGGAAAGCTCCAAACTTGGCTAAGATATGAAGTGATATTATCTCAGAGAAGAAAATCTGATAATTGGGGATAGATTTTCCATTTGAGGCATTTGTTGATGTGTAAATAAAAGGGAAGTTAAGAAACAGAAAACACTACACAAAAGGGTAAAAAATTAAGCAGAATTTTATCTGTCCCACTGTGCTTGGAAAACATAAATTGATTTTAAGACCCACCAATAATTTCATAAGATATACAGAAAGTATTTGTAAAAAACTATACCCTAGAAGTAAAGGCAAACCAAGAACAGACAAGTCCTCAGAAAGAGTGAACTCTATCCTGAAATATGCTCATTTACAAAATACGATAAATAGTAGACACATCTGAAGGAAGGATTAGTGAACTGGGAGATAGATCAGTAAAATATCAGGTTATCAGGAAAGCTATGTTATATGTTTCTATGTTTTTCTATGCAAAAATCTGTCATGACTTTCCGAATGACCCAATATATTAACACTAAAGTGAAGAGAGGCAAAGAAGGCCAAATGATACAGAAGAGTAAAAGAGACTGACAGAAGACAGTGAAAGGTTTTAATAGATGTGTGATTAGAATTTGAGGGAGAAAGAGCCTGAGGAGAAGCAATATCAGAAAAAAAAATGGCTAACATGTTTGTAAAACTGACAAAAATTAACCAAATCACAAAATCAAATGTTGTAGACACCAAGACAGGACAAATAAAGAGAAAATCAAATTCACACATATTACATTAAATGCACTGAAAAACAAACAAAAAATTTAAAGTTATAAAGCAGTTAGGGTGGAATAAAAACACATTATTTGAAACAAACAAAAACCAAAAACACAATTAAACTTACAGATGACTTTTGAAAAGAAGCTATGAAAGCAAGAAGCCAATGTTATGACATGTTTAAAGTGCCAAATGAAATTAATTTTCATAGAAATATAAACAGAAAGCTGGCCACGTAGCCTCATAGGGAGCTGGGTCCTACATAGCCAACCACAACCAAGTCCTGTCCCCAGCGGCTTGAGAAACATGCAGGGTGCAGTGTATGTACCCCAATCCCAGCAGGATGGAGAGATGAAGGAGAAGGTGTGTGGCCATCTCTGACTCTCCATCTCTCTGTGAGTGTATGTACCCTCTATAATTTAAAGAAAGAAAGATACAGAAACATAAAAATCTTACCAGAAAAATAATATAAGTTGGTAAAATTGGAAACAGCAAAACCATAAAGTAAAGAAATCAAAACTGGCTCTGCTCCTCCCATCCAGGCAGAAGAAGCCACGGGCCTTCAGGATAAGGTTCCACATGGCTACTGTGAACTAGATTTTTAAGGGAATGAAGACTTTCTACTAATAATTCAGCCTCCAACAAAAGAGCTAGCGGCAGAAGAAGCCACGGGCCTTCAGGATAAGGTTCCACATGGCTACTGTGAACTAGATTTTTAAGGGAATGAAGACTTTCTACTAATAATTCAGCCTCCAACAAAAGAGCTAGCGGCAGAAGAAGCCACGGGCCTTCAGGATAAGGTTCCACATGGCTACTGTGAACTAGATTTTTAAGGGAATGAAGACTTTCTACTAATAATTCAGCCTCCAACAAAAGAGCTAGCGGCAGAAGAAGCCACGGGCCTTCAGGATAAGGTTCCACATGGCTACTGTGAACTAGATTTTTAAGGGAATGAAGACTTTCTACTAATAATTCAGCCTCCAACAAAAGAGCTAGCGGTAGGGAGCCCCCCTCTGCGCCCCCAGCCTTCTCTCTCGGTCTCTCAGTTCCTGTCTCTCCCTGCTTCTATCTTCCCTTTTTTTTTTGGTAATATTTCCTTTTTACTCCTTTTTTTTTTTAAAAAGAGGCCCAGTTTTTCTCTGGCCCTTAGCTCCGCCTTCCTTCTTGTTAATTTTCGCTCTGCTCCTCCCATCCAGGCAGAAGAAGCCACGGGCCTTCAGGATAAGGTTCCACATGGCTACTGTGAACTAGATTTTTAAGGGAATGAAGACTTTCTACTAATAATTCAGCCTCCAACAAAAGAGCTAGCGGTAGGGAGCCCCCCTCTGCGCCCCCAGCCTTCTCTTTTTTGATTTTTTTTTCTTTTTTTGTTGTTTTTCTCTGTCTCGTTTTCTTTTTTCTTGTCTCTTCACTCTCCAATATCCTTTCAGTGTGTTTTTAGACAGATCTAAGATCACTGTAGCTAAACATTCAAATACTAATAGGGTTGAAATATTCCCCACTATCTTCTGAATCTGCTGCACCAGCAAGCACAATAGAACAGCAAAGAGATTCTGGATCACCTCTGTCTGCTTGCTCCTTAACATTAAGGCTGAACCTCCAGAATTTGAAAGAAAACACAACATTCATCAGATGACAAGAAATCACCGCCGGATCACGAGAAACATGGGAAAACAAGAAAATACCTCTCCTCCTAGGGAAAAGAGTAACTCTTCATCCACAAGCAGTTCGGTGAAAATCATGGAAATGTCTGATAAGGAATTCAGATCATTCATAATGTCTAAGCTAACAGAGATGGAAGAGAAGAGAGATAATGAACTACTAAAGAGAAAGGAGAAAGAGATTGACGAGTTCCAAGAGATGAGGAAATTCCTGCAAGATCTAAAAGTGGAATTACACACTTTACAAAAGACTCAAACCGAACTGCTAGAGATGAAGTCTATAATACAAGAAGTCAAAATCTCCCTGGAAAGCATTAAAAGCAGACTAGATCATTCAGAAAATAGAATCTCAGATGTAGAGGAGAAAATGGCTGGCCTAGAAAAATCCACCATGAAGGCTGAGAAAATGGCACAAAAATTTGAGAATAATATGCGAGAAGTACTGGATACCATCAAACGTCCAAATATCCGGATAATTGGCATTCCAGAAGGTGAGGAAACCCATAAGGGCATTGATAATCTATTCCAGGAAATCCTGCAAGAAAACTTTCCAAACCTAGAGAGGCATTCAAAGATCCAGTCCCAGGAAATACAACGGACCCCAAATAGAATCAACCCTAGAAGATCTTCTCCAAGACACATTATAGCCAGGTTGACCAAAACTGCAGACAAAGACAAGATACTAAGATTAGCAAGAGAAAAACATCAAGTTACCTACAAAGGACATCCCATCAGGCTAACAGCAGATCTCTCATCAGAAACAATAAAAGCGAGGAGAGAATGGGAAAATATATTCCAAGTGTTAAGAGAGAAGCAGTTTCAGCCAAGAATACTGTATCCGGCAAGATTATCTTTCAGGTGGGAAGAAAAGACAAGAACATTCTCAGATAAACAAAACCTGAAAGAATTTACCAGCACCAGACCAGACCTCCAAGAAGTTCTCAAGGATGTGCTGTATCAGGAAAACTAAACGCAGATACATGGAAATAAGAGTCCAAAAACTGAGAAAGTAGCTAACTTAATCATAGGGACAAGTCTGGAGTTGAATACTATATCCCAGAATTTAATCAGGAAAATTGAACCAGAACAGAAGATAAAAGTATATGAGACTGATAGGTTCATGCACCTACCATTTGAACAGAATCCTAACCTGTTTCCGGGCTTTAAGCAAAGTTCCTTGGCGGTTCTTTGATTTAAGTTAAAACTGGTTTTCTTAGTAGTAACGAGGGAACTCACCTTTGAAAGTAGTCAGGTTATGTAGGAAATTGTGTGATCAATGCAATGTGGGTGGGAAGGGAATGGAGGACAATTTTGGACACTAGAGGTGGTGTGAGAGGAGGGTGGGAAGGGACAGAGGGTCAGAAAGAGGGGTGGAATTAATTCTAGCAACTAGAAGTGGAAATTTATATTTTTTGTAATGTGCATGATTGAGTCACTATGCAGTGTGTACTGGATGGGAGATCGCATTTTGTGTGCTGTGATGATGCCTAGAGAAGGAATGTAAATTGAGTTACAAAAAAGAGTTTCAGGAAAACAAAATATATCTATTCAATGACTGCAGTAGGATATGTAGCCCCAGTTAGGTGCTACTTGATAGGATGCGTAAAGTTAGACTTGTGCTCATGGAAATGTGTCACATGTGTTTGCTAGGAGGGTATTTGGATTGATGAGGGTCTTTGGTGATTCAATAAAATGTGGGGGGAAAATGGTATAGAAAGCAAACATAGATAACAGAGAAAGTGTGGGAGGAGAACAGGAGGTGGCAGAGGGTAAGAGAGAGGGAACCAAGGATAGGGGGAAAAAAGCAAAACATACAGAAAACAAGAAATGGAAGATCACTTGCTAATAATAACATGTTTGTTGATATGCTTGATTGAGACAATATACAGTGTACTCTGGATGGAAAAAAAAAAAAGAAATGGAAAATTGTTTGTTGATAACACATATGTTGATGTACTTGATTGAGCCAACAGACAATGTATTTTGGATGAAAACTTCATTTTGTATACTGTAATGATGTATAGCATATTAATGTTAAAAAATAAAAACAAATTAAAAAAAAAAAAAAAAGAAATCAAAACTAGTTCGTTGGAAAGGTCAATATAACCGATCATCTCTAGTCAGACTGATTAAGAAAAAAAATTGAAAAGATACACATAACCAATGACAGGAAAGTGTGGGATGAAAGAACATCACTATACAATGCTACAGACATAATAAGGGAACATTATGGACAACTTCATGCGATTCCACTTGATAACACAGATGAATTTTAAATTGCTAAAAATTGTGAACTATCACATCTCACTCAAGATAAAACAGGTAATGTGAATAGTCCTATATCTATTAAAGAAACTAAATATATAGTTTGGGACCAGCAGATGGTGTAATAGTGACATTGCTAGACTCCCACATGGTTGGCCACAGTTCAAGTCCCAGACCTGGTGGCTTAAAACTCATGCCAGGGACATGTGCATGCATGCCCAAAATTCCAAGGGGAGACTGGAGAAGGGATTGCAGCATGGCCATCCCCCCCGGGGGAGCAGGATTTCTTGCTTTCTGTCTCTCTGGCAAATACACATGCCCTATAGTAAAAACCTCTCTAAAAGAAATAAAATTAAGAAATACACAGTTTAAAATATTCCCATGAAGAAAAACTACAGACTCTGACCACATTACTGGTGAATAATATCAAACATTTTAGGAAGAAAGAATGTCAATCGTACATAAAGTATTCCAGAATACTGAAGAGGAGAGCTATTTCTCAACTTATTTTGTAAAGACAGAATTATCTTGATACTGAAACCAGAAAAAATATATAAAAATAAGAATTATTCCCTTATAAATATAGACACAAAAATCTTCAACAAAATAGTAGTCAAGGGGACCCCACAGATGGCATAATGGTTACATTGCTGGACTCCCACGTAATCGTTCGAGTCTCAAACCCAGCAGCTTGAAACTCATGCCGGGCAAGTGTGCATGTATGCCCAAAATCCCAAGAAGAAAATGGAGGAAAAGGAATTGCAGTGTAACTATATCCCCTGGGGGTGGGGGGTGGCGGTAATTTCTCGCTTTCTTTCTCTAGTCTCTCCAGGGAGTACATGCATGTGAAAGCAAAAAAACAAAACTATTTTTCTTTTAAAAGAATTATTTAATTTAATTTATTTATTTAAATTTACCCAGAGAGGGACAGAGAATGAGAGAGAGAGAGAGAAAGAGCAAGCTGCCAGGTCCAGGACTAGAACAGCGGTTGGCCATGTGGGAATCCAGTGTCCTTATCCACCATGCCACCTGCTGACCCCACAAAAAACCTCTCTTAAAAAAAATAGTAGTGGGAACAGGAGTTAGTATAATGGCTATGTCGCTGGACTCCCATGTAGTCGACCACTGTTCAAGTCCCGGACCTGGTGGCTTAAACTCACGCCGGGCATGTGGGCGTGCGTGACCAAAATCTCGAGAGGAGAATGGAGGAGAAGGGATTGCGGCGTGGCCATCCCCCCTGGGGGATGATTTCTTGCTTTCTGTCTCTCTGTCTCTCTCAGTCTTTCTGGCGAGCACACATGCCCTATAGCAAAAACCTCTAAAAAAAATTTAAATAAAAAATAGTAGCCAAACTCTAAAGGCTATATTTTGTACAATTCCATTTACATGACACCAGGAAAAGGCAAAGACTAAAGTCAGAAATCAAGTCAGTGATCACTGGGGCAAGAGATGAAAGCAGAGGCTTGATTTCAAAGAGGCACGAGAGAACTTTAGCGGTGATGAAAATGTTCTCTACATCTATTGCAGTGGCCATTGCATGACTACACATATGTGTCATACATCATTAAACTGTACACCTCAAAGGGATCATTTTACTGAGTGAAAAGTATGCCCGAATAAACCTGAATTTCAAAGAACAATATCACGTACAGTAGCATCCGTTTCTGAATCTGCTGTAACAAATTAACACATATTTGGTGACCTACACATTCATTTTCTCGCAGTTCTAGAGGCTGTAATGCCAAAATTAGCTTCACTGAGGAAAATCAAGGTGTCAGAAGCGTTAAACTCCCTCCACAGGATCTAGGAGGAAATCCATTCCTTGCCTCTTCCAGTTTTTGGAGGTTACTGGCATTCTTGGGCCAGTGGTCACATATCTCAACAAATCAAGGCCACAATTTGTAAGATACTTAACCTAATTGTAGCTGCAAAGATTCTTTCTGCAAATAAGGTAACATTTATAAGTTTCAGGGATTAGGACTTAAGACTGTTAGGGTCATTTCAAATATCTAGTAATACACCTAATGAACAATATGTAGATCTGTACACTGAGACCACAGAAAGTGATTGAGGGAAATAAAAACCAAGTAGAGGCATACATCATTTCTGTGAATGGAAGAAAGTATTTTAAAGATACCAATGCTCTCAAAAGCCATCTATAAATTGCATGCAATCCTGACCAAAATGTCAGCAGTGTTTCACAGGTAGAAACTGACCTGCTGATTCTAAAATGGATGTAAAAATGCCAAAGCGAAAAAGAGCTAAAATAAACTTGAATTAAACAAGCAGATATCAAAGTTAAAAATGTGGCAGGACTTCAAAAATTTCATAGAAAAGTGGAGTGAAAATATAAGTTTCTCCTGGCACAAAATATTTTGAAATGCATGTATAGTTTGATTATACATTTTCCACGAACTTTTTGAAGCCCTCGCTCTTATAAATGAAGCTATATAGCAACTGAATCCTAAAGCAGCAGTTTAAAACCTTTATTGAGTGCAAGGTGACTAGAAAGGAGTATCATTCAAATTCTCTCATTTCTCGCTCACTGTCCTCCACTTTCCAGAATAGCTATATCCATTACAATGAGGACCTTTCTTTTACAGGTGAAGGATGTAGGTACTCAGGAAACATTTGCTCAATTCACTTTAATAACCAAGTTATGGTTGTCATTTTTTAAGTAACAAATACCGTATCATTAAAAGGGCCAAAACCAGGGCCAGTAAATGGCATGGTGGTTAAGGCTCTGGACTCCCACATGGCCAACTGTAGTTCAAGTCCCAGGCCTGGAAGCTTAAAAATCATGCCAGGCATGCACGTGTGTGTGGATGCCCAAAAATCCAAGGAGAGAATGGAGATGTGATTGTAGCATGGTCCTCAACTCTGGGGGGGGGGGGAATTTCTCGCTTTCTCTCTCTCTGTCTCTCTCCAGCTAGTGCATGTGCTCTATGGTAAAAAATAACTAAAATGAAAAGGATCGAAACCTTCCTACAGGTGTTCACAGTGATTCGGGGAAATGACGGATGGATTTTAAACTCAGTGGATATTGGATGAGTCCATTTTCCATGAAGGCTTTTGTCCCATCTATGATCTACAGACAGAGACAGTGGGACTGATGCTGTGTTTGGGTGTTATCTAGGAAGCACCTGGCTCACTCAGTAATCCCCTCAGGTGGTGTGTATTTCACCAGAGCCTTTATCTACACAAATGACTCTGGGACCTCGCTGCATTGTGATTTAGCAAACAGTAATAGCTAGTGACCTAAAAGCAGTTGCCTATGCCAATAATGACTCCTTTGGACCTTATCTTTCCATTGTGACTCCTAAAATTAGTACTTCTTTCTGTTATAATGAAAAAAATAATCCCCACTGATTACAAAAAGCAATGCCTGATATTATGACCTGATTACTTTCAGAATAAACTGAGTATAGTATTGTCCAGTAATAGTACTCATGTTAAAGAGATTTTAGTTTGCAAGATAGCAAGAAGTCCTGTTAATTAGAATCAATATTCAATAAACCAATGACCAAACTATACTAAGGCATTAAATATAATTAGCCTTAGATTTTAAAACATACATTCAGAAGCAAAGGCAACTCATTCCCTGGGAAGGTGCCATGATTGCCAAATGCAACTGTAAGTATTCCCTGCATCTAAGGCAGACTGAGGACAAGAGGAGAGCGCGGCGTTTAAGAAAAGGGTGTGGGGGACCAGCAGACAGCGTAGTGGTTATGTTGCTAGATTCCCACATAGTTGACCATGGTTTGAGTCCTGGACCTGGTGGCTTAAACTTCATGTCGGGCATGTATGCATGTGTGCCCAAAATTCCAAGAGGATAATGAAGGAGAGGTGATTGTGGCATGGTCATTCCTCGGGGGGGGGGGGTGTATAATTTCTTGTTCTCTGTCTCTCTGGCAAGCAAACACACCCTATAGCAAAAATCTCTCAAAAAAAAAAAAAAAAAGAATAAGGCATGGATAGTGTTTTTCTTTTCTTTTTATTGCTAGAGTACACATGTACTTGCCAGAGAGAAAGAAGGCACCCCCTCCACACACACACACAACAGGACTTGGTCCATTTCCTCCATTTCTCCATCTCTTCAGGAGTTATGACATGCATGCACATGTATCTGGTATGTTTTTCAAGACAGAGGCCAGGATTCAAACCATAGCTGGTCATGTGGGATCTGGCTCCCTATGCACAGGACTTTACTATGTTACAGGGCTAACCCTAGTACTTTTCCTTGGTGTTTCCTTCTGTTCTCCCTAGAGTAGGCCTTGTCACTCAACCTATTTTCTACCTCCAGGCTGTATCTCTATCCATCTATGCTATCTACCACAATCAAATCATCTAGAAAAATTAGAGTCCTCCTTTGCCAACTTGCTGTTTCTTGCATCTATTAGGATTGGTTAGATCACCATGAGGCAACAAGTATCTTCAGGTCTTAGTGTCTTAATAGTGTGTACACACACACACACACACACATATATATGTATATATTTATATAGGTATATATGTATATATACACATATATACACACATACACACACACACACACATAGATGCACACTTAGAATAGATCCTAAAATACATACGATGTTCAATAAACATTAGCTATTATTTTTTGGTTTTGTTTTGTTTTGAAGACAGACATTTGCTATAGGGTACAGGCACTCACCAGAGAGACAGAGAGACAGAAAGTGAGAAATCACCCCCCAGGGAGGATGGTCATGCCACAATTGCTTCTCCTCCATTCTCCTCTTGGGAAGCACACATGTACATGTGCCTGGCCTGAGTTTTAGGCTGCCAGGTCTGGAACTAGAACTGCAGTCGACTACGTGGGAGTCCAGCTACATAAGCATTACGCCATCTGCTTATCCTAACATTAGCTATTGTTATAAAGAGTTAATCAGTGGCTAAAGTTGGATTAGGATCTATAAATCCATGGCAAAGTCTTCTCTCCCACTTCCCCCATGTTGCCTGTTTACGTCTGTGCAGGTTGTTTACCCTCTCCACTGACAAGCCCAGTGTGTGTTGAACAGGAAGTCAACAGGAAGAGGGACCAAGAACAAATTACCAATAAACCTACACATCCAATTTCCTGAAAACTTTTTTTCACGGATACTCACACACACCACGTGCGTGCACTTCTACACACATACACACATGCAGTTTTCTAGTTATTTCTGAGTAGCTAGCACTAACAGCTTTATAAAAATAACAGATGTCGCTTGGTCCAGAGTTTTACTGCAACATCCTGAAAGGTTTCATTCCTTGGCCTTTTATAAAAACCCCAAGACACATTCTAAAGGCCTGCACAAGCCTCTCTATACCCTGCATGACTCCTCATAAGTGATTTGGCTTCTGGTCTCTTCTGGTCACATCTGGTCTCAATGGAATGCACTTATCAATCTTTCTCCAGGGGAATCAGGCCACACAGCCCAGTACCCTGGTGACTAAGGAGACTTGTATGAGCTTGTGGCATGTCATCAAGTGGGCTGACACAGGATTTCAAGGTTTTTATCTCCTGGTAACTTCATCAGATCCAGAGTACCTCCTTACACGTAACTACCCTTCCAGACTCATTCTCTTCTCCTTTTGCAATCCTAGTTTCTTTTCTGATCACTCTGTCATGTCAGTATCAGTTGAACACGAGTTTCCACCATGATCATTATTAACTATTGTTAGAGTCTGCAGTACTCACTGGGCTAGCTAGATCTTTAGCACAACTAGGCAAAAGGGCTTACCATTCCCCAAGGAGACAGCAGGGGTAGGGATAGGGGCAGGACTCTGGTGTTGGGAAGCCTGACTTTGAATCCAACCCTCTTCTGAGAGATCTTGAAGAAGATCTTTCACGTCACCGAATTTATTTTCTCATTGGTAAAAGGCAGCTATTGATAGCCCTTATGTTAGATTGTTAAAGGGAGATAGATGATAAGATTGACACCATGGTAGTTATTAGCGTTGGCATTGCCATTGCTCTTAGGACGCCAAGACCCAGCTGATGTAAACCTAATTCAAATCATACTCTTTGAAAGAGGGGAGGACTGGACAGTGGCAGTGATTTTAAACAACAAAAATGCCCTGTGAGGCTGATTCTTCCCAACATGGGAACTTCCTAGGTTCATGTCCAGAGACCTCCCTGAGTACACTGGCATGCATGTATCTGCCCTGCAGAATGACAGACTTCTTGCTGCATCCTCTGGCAAGAGTGACCCTCTGCGTCCAGCCATGGTGGTACACACTGGTTGACGCTACTACTCTGGAGAGTTAGGCCTTGGTTTGATTACCAGCCTACCGTGAAAGCCAGGCACAGTAGCACCCACCTAGAGAGACCAGTTACTTAGGAGGCTGACACAGGAAGATCACAAGTTTGCGACCAGCATGGACAGCATGGCAAGACCTGTCTGGGGGCCAGCAGGTGGCATGGTGGTTGGGCCACTGGACTCCCACATGGCTAACTGGTTCGAATCCCAGACCTGGCAGCTTGCTTTCTCACTTTTCCTCTCTCGCTCTCTGTCCCTCTCTGGTGAAAGAAAAAAAAAGAAAAGAAAAGAAAAGAAAAGAAAAGAAAAGAAAAGAAAAGAAAAGAAAAGAAAAGAAAAGAGAAAAGAAAGGGGGGAGGGGAGGGGAAGGAAAGGGAAGGAGAAAGGGAAGGGAGGGGAAGGAAAGGAAGAAAAAAAGTTAAATAAAGTAATTCTAAAAAAAAAAAAAGAAAACAAGACCCTATCTGAGAGCCAGATGCTGGGGCGCATGCCTGTAATCCCGGCTACTTGGGAGGGTGAGGAAGGTAATCCCGGCTACTTGGGAGGCTGAGGCAGGAGAATCACGATGTAGCAAGGCCTTATCCCTAACCGCACCATCCACAGAGGCAGAGAAGGCAAACCCATATTCAGAATAGGTACCTGAGCCTGTAAGGACAAACTGCTCATCCTCCCAGGGTAGAAGGGCCAACAGTACTGCTGTCTGACTCATGGCACTATTGTTAGTCTGGGTCCTTGAGAAAAATGCCAAGATGGGATCAAAGGCACAAAGATTTTACAAAAAATGGGAAGCAGCTGTAAAAACCTGAGGGAACCATCAGACCGTGGAGGAGACCCCAAGTATCTGAGTGGGAGGACAAGCTGGGTAAGAGCCTCTGGGAGCCCTCAAGCAAGGCCCATCACCAGAGCTGCCCCGTCTCTCTCAGGGGTGGATCTGCTATGGTACCTTTGCCCGGCTTGAGCATTGGTGGAGGCACTCAGTAGGAAACATGGTCTTAGGGCAAACAGAGCTGGAGCTCAGGGCACAGAAGCTGGCCTGGTAAGCTGCCCTCCCTCTTAGCTGGAGTCCTGCCAGGTGCCCTCTGTACCGAGACGGAATATGGAAGGAGGAGAAAGTAGTGGGGAAGGTGGTGGATGCATTCACTTTGGGGTACATCGAGTTTGATACATCTTTCTTCATAGATATTTTGCAACCAAATACACAGGTCTGCAGTTCACCAAGGGGAGCTCAGGAGTGACTCCCAGAGGGGCTTTATGAGAAAAGAAGTCTCAGGATCTCCTTAAAGGTGGTATGACAGCATTCTGGGACCCCAGGGATTTCTGTGACTGCCTGCTCTTTCTGCTCAGATAGCTTTGTTGATGAGAAGGATGGCAGAAAAAGAAGAGAGAGAGAGAGAGAGAGAAAGGCCCTGAGTGGCAGCCCTTGGGGCCATTCCCAGACTTGGGGGCCTGCATTACTAAAACACTTCTCCAAACAGGGCAACCCAAGACTGCAGACACACTTCTCTGGTATTCGTCTCACCAGAGCAAAGTGGTCTTTCCTGCCTTGAAACTGAATGTAGTCAAAAGTAATTTATATCAGAATTTCAATTCGAATTTTAGAGAGAAACCAATGTACACTCATTGCATACATAAGTGAGTTGTATGCATGCTTTATACACACACACGCAGGCACACACTCGTGCAACGGATGTGAGCAATCAGATATGGTCAGTCCTGGAATCCACGCTCCACAACCCAGGAGAAAGCACGTAGGGCCAGGAGTCAGGATTAGACACCATAGCGACCAAGTCCCTGTAGCTCAGAGTCTGGCTATTTCTGCTAAATAGTGCCCTAAGGTCTCAATAATTGCTTTGAATTCATGCACATCAGCATGTGGTTCTCAGAACTAGGGAAGCCAGAAATCCCAGCATGAGGCCAGAACTGACAGCCTCTCTTAGGTACATACAAGAGGCAAGACAAGGCCCGTGGTTCTGCCTCCTCTCCAGTGTCTACGGCGTATGTCTCAGACTATTTTCCGTACTGTCCAGGTACCTTTGCTCACCTCAAGGACTTTTATGGTGCGATGGGCTGGGTTTGAGGACAAGGGCAAAATTTTGCCCTTGAACTAAAATTGCACATTTTCTAACACATCTGCTACCAGCCCATATTATCAACTAGAAAAAGACGTCCCTTCTAGATACTTTACTTCCGTATGTCTGAAAATCATAATAATGTACTAATTTTGTTAAAACAACTTAGAACCATCTTCCAGATAAGTTGTCATAAATACACAACAATAATGATATGGCAGTATACAACCTAGACAACAGTACATGGCCGTCACCTCCCTCCGCATCCAGGAGCTGTCCCTGCTTCTGCCCTTGTTTCTTTAACCTTTTCAGTTCATTCATTTATTTCTTCCATTGGGCGTGGAGGACAGGTCCGCACACCTTGACTCTCCCCCAGCCTCTGCCAACTCTGGTCACAAGCACTTGCACACACACTCAGCATGTACAGGGAGACCTCAGGATGTGAACCCAGGACCTTCCCCTGTGAGACCAGCATCACATAGTGTCTTGTGTCTGCTGGGCCACTGGCTGTGCCCTCTGTCTTTGGTTTTACACTGTTGGATTTAACAGACTACATTTATGTGATTGTTTATTTCACATTTTTTAAAAGAACAAAGTAGCAGCCATACCAAGGAGTCAGGGTCCTGGACCAGGAGTTCCACAGCTGTAGGGACTCATGGTCTTCCTGGAGGGGAGAGCCAGGTCCTGGGGAGATGGAGGAGGCAAAGACACCCAGCAAGGGTGAACCCCAAGAAACCTAGACGACCTTGGAGAGCGAAGGGGCTGACAGGACGTGTTCCACGCAGCCCAGCCACTGTTCCCCAGATGCCAGCAGCCCGGAGCCTGCTCTGCGCCTTACTTTCCACTTTGGCCTCTGTCCTGGCTGCTCCCAACTCTCCCACTCTCTCCTCCTCCCTCCCTGGAACGCTCTGCGGCAGTAAGCCTGGCTGCTCCTACAAATGGAGGTTGCTGGTTATAAAACAGAGCCAACTAGCACTAGCAAAGAGACAGCTCTCCCCTGCTCTCCTGGGTCAGCAGGCCAAGCCCAGCCTGGACAGTGTGTCAGGTGACACGTCCTTCTCTGCTCGACACTGCTTGGAAGTCCCAAATACAGTTTTGGAAAATCTGGTCCAGGACTCCAGATCAAATTTTTAAATCTCTTTTCTTTTTTTAAAAATTATTATTATTTATTTTGTTGTTATTATTATTATTATTATTATTATTATTAATTTGACCATAGAGAGACAGAGAGAGAGGGAAAGTGAGAAAGCAAGCCACCAGGTCCAGGGCTTGAGCCACAGTCGGCCATGTCTGAGTCCAGCACCTTAACCACAGTGCCACTTGTCCACCCCAAATAGCTCTCTCTCTCTCTTTTTTTTTTTCAGTGTTGGAAGTAATACAGGGCCAGATGGTACGGAGTTCAGCAGTAAAGCAGCTGGAGCCACATGCTAGGCTCCCGAATGCACCTGCTGCGGTCTCCCTGTAACAGTGGGCGTGTGTGCCTGTGATCTGGGGCTGAGGGTGGATCAGGGTGTCAAGACCCCATTAGAGGTGCCTCTAACCTCCCTGTCTGTCTGTCTCTTGGAAGAAAAATATAAACTTTAAAACATAAAATATTAATAAAACATTACAGAATACCAAAAAAAAGAAAATTTTTTCTTAATCTCATTAAGTATGAATAAGCTATCAGTTTTTTGCTTTGATTGCAGATAGAACACATACAGTCATTGTACACAAATCTGGAAGGTAAAACTATTAACAAAGGGCTGGCAGGAGGTGTGATGGTAGGGCACTGGACTCCCACATGGCCAATCACAGTTCGAGTCTCAGACCTGGCGGCTTGCTTTCTCACTTTCTCTCTCTCTCTCACTTGTCACTCTCTGGTCAAATTAAAATCAATAAATCAATTAAGTTAAATAATTCTTTTAAAAAAAACTATTAATGAGAAAAGCTATTTTTTAATTTTGCTAAAGGTTGTATGTGCTCTTCAGAGAGAGACTTGGTAGATGGGGAGAGCGCCCCTCAAGGTCAATGGTCACACCACAATCCTTCTTCCTCCATTTCTCCTGTCTGGATCCTAGGCAGGTGCACAAATGCACAAGGTATGGTTTTTCAAGCCCTGTGTCAAGGATTCAAGCCGCACAGTTGGCCATGTGGAATCTAGCTGTCATAACCAGCAGGCCACTAGCTGGCCCCAAAACATTTAAATTTCTATAATTCAATGTCATTTTGGTGTGTTATCTTTTTTTTTTTTTTTTCATAATTTTTTTCAGAGGTTTTTGCACTAGGGTACATGCGCTCGCCAGAGAGACAGAAAGCAGGAAACTGGGACCAGCGGTTGGCATAATGGCTGTGCCGCTGGACTCCCATGTAGTAGACCGTGGTTCGAGTCCCAAACCCAATGGCTTAAACTCACACCGGGCACATATGCGTGCGTATCCAAGATCCCAAGAGGAGAATGGAGGAGAAGGGATTGTGGCATGGCCATCTCCCCGGGGGTGTGTGTGTGATTTCTTCTGTCTGTCTTTCTGGCCAGTTCATTGGCCCTACAACAAAAACCTCTCAAAAAAAAAAAAAAGAAAGAAAGTGAGAAACTTCCCCCTGGGGGATGGCCATAAGCAATCCTTTCTCCTACATTCTCCTCTCAGGATCTTGGGCAAGCATGCATAAGACTCTGGCATAAGATTAAGCCACTGGATCCGGGACTCGAACCACAGCTGACTACATGGGAGTACAGTGACGTAGCCATTACACCATCCACTGGTCCCCAGGGTTTTTGTTTGTTTGTTTGTTTGTTTCATTTAGTTTCGTTTTGTTTTGTTTTTGGCTATAAGATGTGTGCGCTGGACAGAAACAGAGAGAAGGAAAGTGAGAAATCACTCCCCTGGGGGATGGCCACACTGCAGTCCCTTCTCCATCCTCCTCTTGGAATTTTGGGCACACACTCAGCGTGATTTTCACGGCATCATTTGGTTTGGTAGTCGAATTGCACGTATACGAGCGTTCTAGCATGATCCTGTAGGACCCAGGTGCCTTGACCTGTATGTTACCTGCTGGCCTGTACTTTTTTTTTTGTTTGTTTGTTTGTTTGTTTTTATAGAGAGACTTTTGCTATAAAGTGTGTGTACTCTCTGGAAAGACAGAAAGTGAGAAATCACCCCGCAGGGGGATGGCCACGCTGAAATCCCTTCTCCATTCTCCTCTAGGGATCTTGGACACGCACACACATGCACCTGGCATGAGTTTAAGCAGCCAGATCCAGGACCCAAACTGCAGTCAACTATCCATTTCCCCAGTTAATTTCAATGTGCATTTCTATTAGTTTGTTTTTTGTTTGTTTGTTTTGTTTTTTACCTTTAAGACCCATTTTTATTTTTTCTTAATTTCTGAATAGGTGCTATGTCTACATGGTACAAAATTTGAAAAAATATAAAGAACGTGAAGT
>NW_006204627.1:196221-199073 GCF_000334495.1 Tupaia belangeri chinensis | reverse complement strand
CTGCTGGCAAAAGGGGCCACCAACTTTTACATACGTCCACGAGATAGTCCATAAACTTCACGCACACACAAACGCACACACATTCATCCCATTTAGTGTGCCGAGGACATATTGGGTCATCCGAAAAGTCGTGATGCGTTTTTGCACAGAAAAAATACTTCATGACTTCTCCAGTGACTCAACAGTTTTACAACAGTACATGGGCTGCACCAACAGCCGTATTCTTTTTAACAGTGTACAGTAATTGCATTTAATAGGTGTGCCATATGGTACTTACCCATTGTCCTGTATAGACATTTAGGTTGTTTTTAGCTTTTCCCATTAAGACAATAATATAATTACTTTCCTCATATTCATAGCACTAGACAGCAGCACCAAGACACATGCAGGATAAATTCCTAAAAGTTTAATTCCTATGCCAAAAAGTTAGCACATTTTATTACTTTTTTAAGAATTGTTTTATTTATATTTATTTATTTTATTTATTTATTTATTTTGATGAGAGAGAGAGAGAGAGAGAAGAAAAGTGAGAAAGCAAGCCACCAGGTCTGGGACTCGAACTGAGGTCTAGCACCCCTAACCACCATGCGATCTGCCGGACCCAAGCTTGCACATTTTAAACTTCAGTGACACTGACAGATGTTTTTCCCCTTAGAGAGAACTCAGCCTCCAAAGTGGCTCCAATAACCTTCACCACATTCACATTCCTAAATGTTCTCCTCCCACACTGAACCTCAGCTGGTCTACATGAGCCATAGAGTGTGGTAGAGATAATGTCTTATGACTTCTTTCTTTCTAATCATTCTTTTCAAAATTAATTTGATTTTATTGATTATTACTATTTTTAACTTGACCAGAAAGAGACAGAGAGAAAAAGAGAAAGTGAGAAGACAAGTTGCCAGGTCCAGGACTTAAACCTCAGTCAGCCATGTGGGAGTCCAACTTCCCTACCACCATGCCACCTGCCAGCTCCTGGCTTGTGACTTCTAAAGCTAGAGTATAACAGGTATCGTGGCTGCCACCTGTCCTCTTGAATGGCTCAGGAAAAAGCCAGTCACCGCGTCTCATGACAACACACATTAGGAAGCCTGTGGAGCCAGCCCCTCAGAGTCAGCTCGTCAGCCCTGTGAGGAAGCTACTTTGCAAGGGAGTCTCCACATGTGGTCCGGCTTTCAGCTGAAGGCAGCCTCCTGATACTCAAGCCAGAAAGGCCCAGCTGAACTGCTCCAAATTACTGACCCACAGCAACTATGAGAGCTAAACATTTATTGTTGTTTTAAACCACTGCATAACAACTGTTTACAATAAAGTTTAAGCTACCAAGTTTAAGATAATTAACAGTGTATCAGAGTTCCTGTTGTCGCTCTCCCTCAATAACAAGTTATCAACCTTTTCAGTATCTCATTAATGATTACATCGCTCATATTGTCTTCATTTGCACTTATTTTGAGTGACACTGAACATCTATTCATGTATTTAAGATTTTCTTTTGTTTTCTGCAAGCTATGCATGTAAATACTATCTTTTTGAAAATTATTTATCCATTCATTTTGTTTTGTTTTAATTTGACCAGCGTTAGACACAGAGAGAGAGAGAGGGAAAGTGAGAAAGCAAGCCACCAGGTCCAGGACTTGAACTGTGGTCAGCCACATGGGAGTATCCAGCGCCTTAACCACCTGCCACCTGCTGGTCCCCATGTAAATGCTTCCTCTAAATTTGTAACTTTATCATGGAGGCCTAATGAGTTTATGAGTTTAATGTGACTAATATGACCATTCCCTTTTTCGTTTTAGAGAGAGACTTTTGCTACTAGGCATGTGCATTCTCCAGAGAGACAGAAAGTGAGAAACCGTCACCCAAAGGAGATGGCTGCAATCCCTTCTCCTCCATTCTCCTCTTGGGATTTTGGATACAAATGCACATACACCTGGTACATTTTAAGCCGCCGGGTCCAAGACTTGAACCGCAGTAGACTATGAGAGAGTCCAGTGAGGTAACTATTTCACCATCTGCTGGTCCCTATTCCTCTATTATTAAACACTCAAGTGAATTTCCAGATTATCATGCTAACAATACTTGATTAAATGTCACAAATCTTTGTTTATGTTCTGCTCATTTCCTAAAAAGACATTGCTATTAGGTCATTGGGAAAGTTGTGACATAGTTTTCTCTGTTTTTCATGAATTTCTAGACCACCCAATATAATAGGAATTTATGGGCCAATGTGTACTACAAGACAGAAAATGTATAATCAGAGTTGTCTTGAAATCTAATTGTTAAAAATTCTTTGTATATGGGGAACAGTGGGTGGCATGGTAGTTAAGGTGCTAGACACTCCCACATGGCCAACCACGGTTCGAGTCCCAGACCTGGTGGCTTGCTTTCTCTCTCAATTTCTCTCTCTCTCTCTGTACCTCTCTCTGGTTAAATTAAAAAATAAATGAATGAATAAATAAAATTAAATGGATAATTCTTGGGAAAAAATTCTTTGTATAAAATAGCAAACTCCTTTATATAAAAATGTATTAGCATATACTTCTACTTGAGTATGCATCCCACCCCCACCCTTCACCAAAGTGAAGGTTATCATTTAAAAAAACCAAAGTTGCAGGGCCAGTAGATGGCATAATGGTTAAAGCACTGGACTCCAAAATGGCTATGATTTGAGTCCTGGACCTGGCAGCTTGCTTTCTCACTCCTCCCCTCCCCCCACCTCTCTCTGATGGGTGTACATGCCCTGTAACAAATTTTAAGAAAATAATAATTAATAAAATTAAATAATTTTGGGGGGGGGGGGGAGGTTTTTGCTGTAGGGCATGTGAGCTCGCCAGAAAGCCAGAGAGAGAACGAAA
>NW_006204627.1:188193-196150 GCF_000334495.1 Tupaia belangeri chinensis | reverse complement strand
CGCCTGGCATGAGTTTAAGCCACTGGGTCTGGGACTCAAACTGCAGTTGACTACATGGGAGTCTAGCGACATAGCCATTACGCTAACTGCTGGTCCCAAAATAATTATTTTTTAAAAGTTCCTAATCTGGGACTAGCAGGTGGCATAGTGGTTAAGGGTGCTGGACTCCCACATGGCCAACCGTGGTTTGAGTTCCGGACCTGGTGGTTTGCTTTCTCACTTTCTCTCTCTCTTTCACTCTATCCCTCTCTGGTCAAGTTAAAGATAAATAAATAAAGTTAAATAAAAATAATTCTTTTAAAAAAAGTTCCTAATCTAAAATATAAAAGATGACTTCAGGGACCAGCAGGTAGTATAGTGGTTACATCACTGGACTCCCACGTGGTCGACCATGGTTTGAGTCCCAGTCCCAGAAGCTTAAAACTCATGCCAGGAATGTGTGTATGCATGTCCAAAATCCCAAGAAGAGAATGAAGAAGAGATTGCAGCCATGGTCATTCTCTCCGGGGAGTGATTTCTTGCTTTCTGCCTCTCTTTTTGGCGAGCTCATGCACTCTATAGCAAAAATCTCTCTCAAAAAATTAAATAATAAATTAAAATAAAAGATGGCTTCATACTACCAACATTGGTTTGGGAAGCATTCTCATGGAGCACCCTAACTGGAGCTGGGGCTGCATTGGGGCATTATTCAGCAGAGGCTTTTAGGACCTCCAGTATTGTCACAGATTCCGTCACTGGCTTGTCACCCAAAATGAGCCTACCTTGGACAACAGTCTAAGAAAAGGCAGCTGCTAAGTGTGTGAGGACCGTGGAAGCTGGGACCCTGCTGCTCCATGCTCTGGCCACAGAGCCAGTTTTCTGGGACAGCATGGCTCGCACAGCTCCTGGCTGTAATCCAAGAAGCATACGCATGCTTGTTTAAGCTCGTGTCTCCGGATGGACTAGAGAAAATGTGGTGCATGTCTCACTCCACATGCGTTTCCCTGGCTGACACTCTCCAAGCCAGGAACAGTGGGGCAGACCATGGAGGACAAGGAGGACATTGCTACAGATGGAGGGTGGTGAGAGCCAGGGTCTTGTCTGCAAACAGAGAGGCAAATGGCTCCTGGAGGGGGAATCTCGGGACCTCACGGTTGTGAGTTCTTTAGGACTTAAAAGGTTCTGATAAAGCCTCCCACCCATAGAGTTCATGTGATAGTATTTGAACCATAGGCCTCCCTCCTGCTCAGTCCCGTGCTGCTGAGCACTGGGATCCTGCTCTCTTATCAGCTGTGTCCTCCCAGTCCTGCCTGGACATTCTCACAGGCTTGCCGCTGCCTTGGCTTGCTGGCCCTGCTTCCAGCATGTGACAACCTCCAGTCTCCCTGCCTGACTTTCCCACTCAGAATTATGGGTCACAGACTTCCCCAGGACCTTGTGGTATTAATAGAAGACAGAAAATAGCCTTCCCACACCTCTAGCTAATTTGGATGCTTTGGGCCAAGGCTCACCAGAGCCCATTAGCAAAGGCCTTGTTTTCCTAAGACACCTTCGCATGCAGTGACCACCTTGTCCAAACAATCCCAACCCAGACATCTGGAAAAAACGGGGGTATTTCTGATTGTACTACTGCAGAAAATTCTCGTAAAGGTGAGAAATTACTTATCAGGCTGCTCTGAAGTGGAGAAGACCCTTTGCAAAAGACAGAAGAGAAACAATCTCAAAGCATTCGTGTTGGTCTTTCCTGAAACCTCCTCTCCTTCTCCTTAGTGAGACAAATCATCCATGCTGCCTTCAGAAGTAACGGTCTTGGGCTAGCAGGTGGCATGGTGAGTAAGGCAGCTGGATCCCAGATGGCTGACTCTACAGTTCAAATCCCAGACCCAACCGCTTGAAAAACAAACCAGGCACATGTGTGTGTCCAAAATCTTGAGAGGATAATGGAGGAGAAGGGCTTGCAGTGTGGCCATCTACACGGATTTCTCTCTCTCTCTCTTTCTCTGTGTCTCTTTGGTGACCAACATGCCCTACAGCAAAAATTTTTTTAAAAAAGGACAATGTTCAGCCTAATAGAAAAAAAAAAAAGCAAAAACTAAAGGTCTTAAGGGAATGAGTTCACAGAGCATTCAGTAATAACCCACGTAATGGCGGTGCTAAGAGTTGATTCTGCGCCAACCCTTTCCCTCATATCTTCCCAGTAAAAACCATTAGTTGCCTCCCAGCCTTTCCACATAAACACAATTTAAGTAACAACGGAACTAACTGCACAAACTCAGCTTCCAGCACCCCCTGCTTCCCAGTAAGACTGTTTGGACAGAAATCCCTTCGTACCACAGGTCCCCACCCAGAAACAGCAGAGCAAGATTGTTTCGTTGGAGAATTCTCTATCCAATGGGCCAAACGAGGAGGTACGTGGCAGGCACGCTGTGTTTGCTGGACTAAACAAGACCTCATTGGCCCACTTCTGGTTACTTCTGCCTCATAAATCTTCTGACTCTTCACAGAAACTGACTTCCACAAAATCAATGAGTCTTATCTATATAGTCTCCGGGGTGAAATGTCCAGCCCCTTCTACTGGACTCTGCGTGACATCTACTGGACTCTGCGTGACATCTACTGGACTCTGCGTGACATCTACTGGACTCTGCGTGACATCTACTGGACTCTGCGTGACATCTACTGGACTCTGCGTGACATCTACTGGCTCATTTGATCATCTAGCCATTCATTCATTCCCTCACTGCCTACTCCGGGCCTGTGACTGTGACAATGTAATGATCAAATAACGGGGGCAGTATGAACCACGGGGTCACAGAAAACAAGACTCCTACGGTAAAGTTGGTTTCTATAGTCATTGAATAACTAATTTAAATGGGAAGGCTGAACATGTAGGCTACTGGTTAAGGGAGCTAGACCCCAAATGACCAAACTTGTGGTTTGTATCCTAGCCCTGGAAGCTTAAAAAATACACCAAGCATGTGTGCGTGCCCAAAATCCTGATGGAACTGAGAACTGAAGGGGTTGAGGCGTAATCATGCCCCGCTGGGGTGCTTCCCCCTCGTCCTCTTTCTCTCCCTCTCTCTCTTGCACACGCATGCCCTCAAATGTACATGCCTTCTGTCAAACTGAAAAAAAAAAAGAAAAAGATCAAGAAAATACGACTTAGAATGCTCCCCAAAATTATTGCTCTCTAGTATCCAAGTGTTGTGTAAGTAACTCTGAAATTCAGAACCAGTTACATTCCACTTACAAGATTTGTTTGGGGGAACAGCAGTTAGCATAATGGCTATGTCGCTAGATTCCCATGTAGTTGACCACGGTTCGAGTCCTGGACCAGGTGGCTTGAAACTCATGCCAGGCATGTGTGTGTGCATGCCCAAGATCCCAAGAGGAGAATGGAGGAGAAGGGATTGCGATGTAGCCATCCCCCCTTGGGGGGTGATTTCTTGCCTTCTGTCTCTCTGTCTCTCTCTGTCTGTCTGGTGAGCACAAGTGCCCTATAGCAAAAACCTCTCCAAAAAAAAGGAAGAAAAAAGATTTGTTTGGAATGTGCTTTGTTTCCCATAGGTAGAAGCAATTGTCCACAGAGGGGATGGCCACACCGCAATCCCTTCTCCTCCATTCTCCTCTTGGGATCTTGGATATGCATGCACACACGCCTGGCATGAGTTTAAGCCACTGGGTCTGGGACTCAAACTGCAGTTGACTACATGGGAGTCCAGCGACATAGCCATTACGCTAACTGCTGGTCCCAAAATAATTATTTTTTAAAAGTTCCTAATCTAGGACTAGCAGGTCGCATAATGGTTAAGGGTGCTGGACTCCCACATGGCCAACTGTGGTTTGAGTCCCAGACCTGGCAGCTTGCTTTCTCACTTTCTTTATCACTTTCACTCTGTCCCTCTCTGGTCAAGTTAAAGATAAATAAATAAAGTTAAATAAAAATAGTTCCCTGAGAATCCAGTGAAGGGAGAGATTCACACTGAAGCCAACATGTGGGGCGTTTGCCACTCACACTGCTCCAAAGGGCTGTGTGTCCACACTTACGATTAAGCAAAACTGGAAAGCAATAAAATTCAATAAGGAAAATTTTACTTATTTTGCTTGTCTTTGAGGATACCCAGGTACTAAGCATTCAATCATTTCATTCAAAAACCATTCATTGAGTTTATTTAGAATAGGATAAAAAGAACTATGAGGCCAGGCAACGGTGTAGTGGTAACACAACTGCACCTACATCGAAAGGATCCTGGGTTTGCAACCCAAGGCCTTCCTAAGCATCCTGGGAATGCACACGCACGCCTGAGATCTGGGCCAGCTAAGACTGGAGGTAGGTCACAGCATGAACACCCTCCTGGGGGTGGCTGTCTCTCTGTCTCTCTCAGGGAAGAAACAAATAAATGAACTTGGGGGCTACCAGGTGATGTGGTGGCTAAGGGGCCGGACTCCCACATGGCCGACTGTGGCTTGAGCTCTGGACCCCTCAGTTTGAGGATCATATGGACATGTGGGCATACCCAGGGTCCCAAGAAGAAAATGGAGGAGGGTGATTTCTCACTTTCCCTCTCTCTGTTTCTCTCTCTCGCTCTCTGGCAAGTGCATGGTCCTATGGCAAAAAGGAAAACAAACAAACACAAGTTGACAACATCTGCAGAGATCTGGAAAGGGACTTCTAGGCATTCTCAAGACACTCAGTTAAGCTACTTCTCTCTCTCTCTCTCTCTCTCGCTCTCTTTTTTTTTGGGGGGGGAGAGGTTTTTGCTATAGGGCGCGTGCACTCACCAGACAGACAGAGAGAGGTAGAGAGACAGAAAGCAGGAAATCACCCCCCAGGGGGGATGGCCATGCCACAATCCCTTCTCCTCCATTCTCCTCTTGGGATCTTGGGCACGCACACACACGCGCCCAGCGTGAGTTCTAAGCCACTGGGTCCGGGATGCGAACCGCAGTCGACTACGTGGGAGTCTAGTGACATAGCCATTACGCTAACTGCTGGTCCCTAAGCTATTTCTCTTAAGTACATGTCATTTCCCTTCTGAATGCACTGTTCTCTCCCCCTTGATACGGATATATTACTAACAATACTCACACACTCAGGGACGTAAGCACGGCCACTTTGGGAGTTTTGAGACAAATGGAACAAGACTGTTGAGGAATTTTCTGGAGATAACCAGGCAAAAGCTTCAAAACAATGGAAGAAGCTTTAAGAGCTCACAAGTATATAACTGAACATGGTAATTAACCAGGTACAGAAAAAGAAATGAAAAGGGAGACTTATTCAATATCTACTCTGGCCAATAAGCAGACAGACATGTTTTCATAATTCTACATGAGACCAAAGAAAGAAGGTGATGGGAGGAGACAGAAGTCGGCTACTCTCGTTGGTAGCCTCCACAAGTTCCTGTCGGCCAGGATTGCCTCCTTTGGCTTCAGAGTGAGAACTGGGAAAGGGAAGGAAGAGGGGGCCTCAGCCGTTGTGTGGGGGTACCGAAAAAGCATCCTGCTGCTGTCTCTCTGAGTTAAAGGTGCTTGGCCTGAGCATCCAACCTGCATAGTCATCCAAAGAGAAGTCAGAAACATTGCATATACGGGTGCCGGCAGGTGGCATGGTGGTTAAAGGTGCTGGATTCCCACTTGGCCTACCACAGTTTGAGTCCCAGACCTGGCGGTTTGCATTCTCATTTTCCCTTTGTCTCTCTGGTCAAATTTTAAAAATTAATAACAAGTGGAATTAATTAAATACATAATTCTTTTTGAAAACTGGCATGCATTGTAAAGAGATGAAAAATTAAAAATAACTATCAGTCATCATCCTATTCTCTCCTCCACCTCAGGATAATCCTGAGTTGTTCGCCACATGTAAAGGCTCTGTGGTCGACCAGCCTGTCTGTCAGGTCTTTGCTCAGCTCCTTGGAAAAGCGCAATAGAAAACAATTCCTCAGGCAGTTTACAGTTAAAGAGGGGAGAAAGTGTTGGTAAGGAATAAATAACTCTAGCTAATGAATTAAAGAATTGTCGGTATGTAGAGGAAAGTTCTGGGTCCCAGCACTAGAAAAGTCAAGTTATGAGACAAGCAAGGACTTTGCTGAAGAGTGATGCTTAGGCTGAATTATGACTGTAGGAATTAGTCAGGTAAACGAAGGGTGAGAGAGCTTTCCAGAACAGTGGACGTGGCATGGGTAGGGCCTGAGGCAGAAGAGGGTGTGGTATGCTCGAGGAATGGAGAAGATCCTTTCATGGCCAGTGCTGAAAGACTAAGAAAGGAACTGGCTCAAACAGAGCTAGAGAAGTAATCTAGTTCACAAAGGTTGGTCAGATTAAGAATTTTATATTTTCTTCTAAAAGCAATGGGGAATCATTGACTTGCTTTAAGTTAGAGACAAAGAATAGCTTCAGATGAGACAATCCTCACTGGTTTCTTTATCTATTTTCATTTGTTACAGGGTGTATGTGCTCACCAGAGAGATAGAGAGAGAGAAAGAAAGTGAAAAATCATTTCCCAAGGGGGAGTGACCGTGCCACAATCTCCATTCTTGGGATTTTAAGTATGCACACACATGCAGTATGCATGTCTTTTAAGCTGCCAGGGTCCAGGACTCAACTGCAGTCGGCCATGTGGGATTGAGCCTCCTTAACCACCACCTGGTTCGCCCAGGTTTCCATTTTATTTTTTAAGAATTATTTAATTTTATGGAGACCAGCAGGTGGCATGGTGGTTAAGGTGTTGGACACTACCACATGGCTGACCATGGTTGAAGTCCTGAACCTGGTAGCTTGCTTTCTCACGTTCTCTCTATCTTTCTTTCTCTGTTTCTCTCTGGTCAAATTAAAATAAATGAATGAATAAAAAGTTTTTAAAAAGAATTATTTAATTTTATTTATTATTATTATTTTTATTTGACCAGAGAGAGAAAGAGGGAAAGTGAGAAAGCAAGCTGCCAGGTCGTAGGACTATTAGAATGGTAGAGTAAGGAATTCAGTGGTTCCTCTCTCAGCAAAAATAATTTTAAAATAATTTATTTTGGGGCCAGCAGGTGGCATAGTGCTTAAGGCAACTGGATTCCCACATGGCTGACCCTGGTTCGAGTCCCAGACCTGGCAGCTTGCTTTCTCACTTTCCTTCTCTCTCTGTCTCTTTTTGGTCAATTTCAAGAAAATAAAATAAAATAATGACAATGAATAAAATTAAATTATTACTTTTTAAATTTCATAATAATTCATAGGAATTTCAATAGTGACAATTATTTTAAGAAAACAACAATTTTAAGTCTCTAAAATTGGATAAACATCCAGTGAAGAAACACTCATTCAAGAGAATCTACTAAATGGAGGCTGGCAGTTGGCATGGTGGTTGCAGGCTCTGGACTCGCACATGGCTGACCGTGGTTCGAGTCCTAAACCTGGCGGCTTGCTTTCTCACTTTCCCTCTTCTCTCGCTGTCTCTTTCTAGTCAAATTGAAAATGATAATGATAAATAAAGTTAAGTAAAATAATTTAAAAAAAACTAATTAAAATTTTAAAAAAGGAGAGAATCTACTAATGTACAAAATCCCAGGCCTACCTCCATGTACAGAAACTCTACCTCAGGTGCTCTACTCCAGGCAGGCACCGCCCTCAAGAAGCAGCCATAAATGAGCCACCCCTCTTCCTCATCTCCACGTCAGTTATGGGTCCAGCCCAAGTGGAGCAGGCAGCTCCTCATACCACCAGCCGTGTATTTCAGAAGCTCTCTCCCAGGCAGGCTCAGCTGAGAGGACCAAGGCTTTCATTCTCAACCCAGCCCTCCCTCACAGGATAGGCATGGCAAGCTGCCAGTACTAGCATCCAGGTGCCCCTTACCCTGGCTCCATGTGGCCATAAGGCAGAGTTTCCATACCAGGAGGCCAAGCCTGGAAAGCAAGGAATTTCTGTCTCGTATCCTGCCTTGCCTCCACTCCAGAGCAGGGTCGTCACACCAATAAGAGAGGGTTTCTACCCC
>NW_006204627.1:170973-188162 GCF_000334495.1 Tupaia belangeri chinensis | reverse complement strand
CAGCAGCACAGGGGTTCTGCCCTGGTAGAGAGGAAGGTCAGGAGACAGAAAACTCTGCAGTTCTGCCTGAGGGAGCCAACTGTTTGGAACAGAGAGTGGAAAATGCCATGCCTATGAACACTGCTAAAAAGCGTGGAGATCTAGTGGGGAACAATTAAGAGGAAGCTGGTAGGCCCGTTATCCAAGCAAGATCGCAGTGCAGACAGAAGTTTAGCAGAGCCAGGCAGGGCGATAGGTAAGAAGAGGCCTGCTAGGATCCCAAGAAGAGGCCTGCTAGGACCCCACTGCCCTCTGGGAGTCAGGAAGGTGGTGGGCTTGTGCAACCAGAGCGCACGTGGGGGCGGACTTGAAAGCATTCCCCAAGCCCCTTGTGGACCATCCACAGGAGGGGAAGCTTTTCTGGGACACAGAGCTTAAATAAAACATCTGACCAAACACCAACTGAACAATGAGCTACTTTGCCCCAGAGGCAACTCCTAGGAAGCCAAGATTAAAAATAAAATCACATTTATCCTGGCAGTCTGAAAGACTGGACATACACAAAGACTGCGCCCTCTTGGGAGCAATCAGAGAGGAAGCATCCAAGTTACTAGTCCCTGGCTGAATGTGGGGCAAAAACGTAAACTTCCTGAAATGTGGTAGACTGTAACCCACACATATCCAACAGTAAAAGGTACAGACCTTACTGGTAAGTCCTGGCATTCAGTCTGGCATGTCAAAACCTTGGAAGTCACCAGCTCAGACTCGTAAGTGAAAACTAAATTAACTGAAAAATCAGCTCTTCTTGAATCCATGGAAGAAATGAGGTCCAAGTACAAACCCCTGCCCTCCTCTCTGTTGGAGAGACTTCAGGGGAATAAGGAGAGCCAGCCCTTACCAGAGCAGGAATCCATAGCAGAAACGTCCTTGGAACCAGTGTCAGAGTAGGGAAATCCACACTGTAGTTCACAAATTGTTGAGGCTCAGTATGGACAAATCTGAGATAAAAACTTCTCAAGCACACGAGAAGTTCATAGCCCAGAGGCACATCTTCATCAAGATCGATAATGCACCTTGGGCCTAGAGACTACTTTGTCAAAACTTGCGGGGTGCAGAAAAAGCGATGCTTAGAGAGAACTTTATATTCTTGAATGCATATATTAGAAAAGAAAAACAATCTTCCGAGCTTCCACCTTAGGAAACTAGAAAGACACGAGCAAGTTAATTCTAAAGTAAGCATTTTAAAAATGAAATGTAGGGGCTGACAGGAGGTATGATGATTAAGGGTGCTGGACTTGCACGTGGCCAACGACGGTTCGAGTCCCACACCTGGCAGCTTGCTTTCTCACTTTCTCTCTCTTTCTCTATCCCTCTCTGGTCAAATTAAATAAGTAAAATAAAATAAAGTTCAATTTAAAAAATCATTCTTTTTTAAAAATGAAATGTAATAAAAAATTATAGCATAAATCAATGAAGTTAAAAATAAGAAGTCAAGGGGCTGTTTCTCTCTCTTTCTCTATCCGGTGCTGGACTCCCACATGGCTGACCACAGTTCAAGTTCTGGACCTGGCCGTTTGTTTTCTTACTTTCTGGCGGCTTGCTTTCTCACTTTCTCTCTCTTTCTCTATCCCTCTCTGGTCAAATAAAAAAAATAAAATAAAAATAAATAAATAAATACAAATAAAGGTTAAAAAAAAAAAGTCAGTGGGGGACCAGCGGGCAGGGTGGTGGTTAAAGGCGCTGGACTCCCACATGGCCGACTGCAGTTCAAGTTCTGGACCTGGCCGTTTGTTTTCTTACTTTCCCTCTCTCTCTCTCACTCTCACTCTGTTCCTCTCTGGTCAAATCTAAATAAATAAATAAATAAAGTTAAATAAAATAATTCTTTTAAAAAAAATAGAAGCCATGGGGCCAGCAGGTGGTGTGGTGGTTAAGGTGCTGGACTCCCACATGGTCAACAGTGGT
The DNA here is from genome assembly GCF_000334495.1 of Tupaia belangeri chinensis. Lineage (NCBI taxonomy): Eukaryota > Metazoa > Chordata > Mammalia > Scandentia > Tupaiidae > Tupaia > Tupaia belangeri. Next base: position 186,218 of record NW_006204627.1, on the reverse strand, counting down.
TTGAGTCCCAGATCTGGAAGACTGCCTTTTATTTACCTCTCTCTCTCTGTCTGTCTCTCTCTGGTGAATGTATGTGGCCTATAGCAAATTTAAAATAATAATAATAATGATGATGATAAATAAAATTAAATTTAAAAAATAAGTCAATAGAGAAAACTAATGATTTTTTTAAAAAGATTAACAAGATTTATGTCTCTAGCCAGGTAACTACGGTGGAAAATGAAACCGAGAGAGAGAGAGAGAGGATATAAGTTCTTAATATCAGAAATGAAAAAGGGGAAATCACCATTGATCTCAGGATAATAAAAAAAAATACTGCTAACAGTTCTGTGCCCACAGATTTGATAACCTAGATGAAATGGGTCACTTCCCTGAAAAATACAATCTTCCAAAATCCTTACAAGAGAAAATTAACACTTCAAATAGGCCTAAATTTACTAAAGAAATTGAATCAATAAACTTTTTAATATTTATTAATTTTATTCCATTTATTATTATTATCATTTTTTTAATTTGATCGGAGAGAGAGGAAGGGAAAGTGAGAAAGTAAGCTGCCAGGTCCAGGACTCGAACTATGGTCAGTTATGTGGGAATCCAGCACCTTTAACCACCACGCCACCTGCCAACCCCAATAAACTTTTGAAACAAAATCAGGTTCACACAGGTTTTCTGGTTAATTCTACCAAACATTTAAGGAAGAAACTACCAACTCCCTACAATCTCATTCAGAAGATAGAAGAGTACATACCCCTTAATTCATGCCATGAAGCTAGCCTTACTCTAATACCAAAACAAAACAAAGACACTTAAAAAAAGAAAACTCATTGATAGGTATCATAAACGTGATTTTAAAAAGTTCTCAGGAAAATATTAGCAAATTGAATGCAACAATATACAAAAACAATTATACATCAAGGCCAAGTAGGATTTATCACAGATAATACAAGTCTGATTCAAATTCAAAATCAATTAGTATAACTCATCATATCATCAGATTGAAGAAGAAAATCACATGATTATACAAAGAGAAGTTCAAAAAGAATTTGACAAAAATCGAACACCTATTTATAATAAAAACTCTCCGTGCGGATTGGAGGTGTGGTGGTGGTTAAGGGCACTAGACTCATTCGAGTCCCAGACCGGGCGACTTGCTTTCTCACTTTCCCTCTCTCTCTCCTCTGTCCTTCTCTGGTCAAATTAAAATAAATAAATAAGTAAATAAAATAAACAAAGTTCAATAAAATAATTCTTTTAAAAATGTTTTTAAAAAACTCTCAATGAACTAGGAATAAAGAGGAACTTCTGCTGGATAATAAAGACCAAGTAGAAAAATGCAACTAACATCATACTTAATGGTAAGTAACTCGAAATTTTCTGAGTTAGATTAGAACATAGCAAGAATGCTCCCCTTCACCATTGATTTTCAATATTGTGCTGAAAATCTTATCTAATACAAGAAGACAAGAAAAGGAAATAAAAGGTTTACAGATTGGGACAAAATAAATAAAACTTGCTTTGTTCAAAAATAACATTATCATCTATAAAGAAAAAAAAAAATGACCCAAACTGGAACTAATAAATGACTATGGTAGTGTTCAAGGACATCCTATAAATCAGCGGTGAGCAGGTGGAATTTCAAATTAGAAGCATAAGACCAGGCTGGCTACAGAGCTGGCTGAGGCAGCTGAATCCCACATGGCCGCAGTCTGAGTCCTGGACACGGAGGCTTGAGAAACATGCCAGGCACAGAAGTGTGTGTGCCCAAGGGCCCGGCGAGATGGAAATGGAGAGCGAATTGCAGTATGGCCATTCCCCATCGGGCGCGCTTCCTCCCTCTTCCCTTCTCTGTGTCTCTCTGGTGAGCACATCAGCCTTCTGGCAAAATTTTTAAAAGAAAAAACAAAAACAATACCATTTGTCTTATTACAAAACAAAACAAAACAAAAACAAAAAAAATACACTTTGGCATAAAGCTAACAAAATATGTTTAAAGTCTATTTTTAAAATATAAAACACTGAGAAAAAAGATCTAAATGGAGAGATGGTCCATGTATATGGATAGGAAGTCTAAAAGCTGTGAAGATGTCAGTTTCTCCCAAATTCATCTATGGATTAAATGCAATCCCAGTCAAAATCCCAGCAAGCTATTCTGTGGATATTGACAGACTGATTCTACAGATATGTGGAGAACAAAAATAAATAAATAAATAAAAATAAAACCACAATAGCCAACATAATAGCCAGGGTAGGAAAAAACTCTGAAGAGCCGACATTATCTTTTTTTTTTTTTTTTTTTGAGAAGCTTTTGCTATAAGTTGCATGTACTTGCCAGAAAGAAAGAGAGAGATAGAGAGACAGAAAATGAGAAATCACCCCCTGGGGGATGGCCACGCCTCAATCCCTTCTCCTCCATTTTTCTCTTCAGATCTTGGGCAGGCACGCACACACACCTAGTGTTAGTTTAAGCTACCGGGTCCGGGACTCAAACCGCAGTCGACTCCATGAGAGTCCAGCAAAATAGCCATTACGCCAACTGCTGGTTTGCTATAAAAGGCTGCAGTAACAAGATGCTATAGTACGGGCAAAAAAATAAACAAATAGATCAATGGAAAAGAATGGAGAGCCTAGAAACAGACACATATAAATATAGTCAACTGATCTTTTTTTTTTTTTTTTAAGAATTACTTTATTTATTTGTGTTTGTTTGTGTGTTTATTTAAATTTGACCAGAGTGGGACAGAGTGAGAGACCAAGACAGACAGAAGTAAGAAAGCAAGCCACCAGGTCCGGGACTCATGCTGGGCACGTGCCCAAAATCCCAAGAGGAGAAAGGAGGAGAAGGGACTGAGGCTTGGCCAACCCCTCTGGGGGATGATTTCTCACTTTCTATCTCTCTGTTTCTATGGTGAGTACACGCGCCCTGTAACAAAATCTCTCTCTCAAAATAAATAAATAAATAAATAGAGGTGGTGCTGGAACAAGTGGACATCTACATGCCAGAGAATGCGTCTGGACATAGTCATGCACCCTTCACAAAATGAACTCAAATGAGAATAAAATAATAATAATAATATCTGAAAAAAGAGTGAAAAGCTATTTGATGATGATGTGGATAGTAATGTCTTTGTCTTGACTGATATGCACGGTAATCATGCTGGAAAAAGAAAGGCTATACACTAAAGATACATGTGATTAAATGCAATATAAAAAAACTGAAATTTTTTTAAAAACCAAAAATGAACTCAAAATAGATCACATGCATAGCTGTAGTGAAGCATATAAGTTGACACTGCTACTCGGTAGGGTAGAGTCATATGGGAGGCCCAAGTTCAATTCCTGACCCATCCTAAAAATGGTCAGGGGCTCTGGATGCTAAGAAGGAGGATCGTAATATAGCAAAATTCTGATTTAACATGATTCAGGACTGGCTGAGGCTGGGAGTGGATCACGGTGCCAAGATCCTGGGTGCTGTCTCTGTGTGTCTATGTTTCTTGCTTACGGAAGAAAGAAATAAGTTCGCTTAAAAGAAAAAAACGGGGCCAGCAGGCAGCATGGTGGTTAAGGCACTGGATCCTACATGGCTAACTACCAGTTCAAGTCCTGAACCTGGCAGTTTGAAAATTATGTTAGGCACATGTGCATGCAAGCTCAAAATCCTGAGAGGGAAATGGAGAAGGGATTGTGATGAGGCCATCCTGTCTAAGGAGTGATTTCTCACTCACTCCTGTTCTCTCTCTCTCAAGCAAGCACACGCACCCTATAGCAAACTTAAAAAAAAGGAGGAAAAACAATAATGAGATACCATTAGGTAATAAGTATCATGTCATGTGTGAATGGCAAAAATTCAGAACACTAACATCATCAAATGCTAGTGAGGATGTGAAGCCACAGGACTTTCATTCATAGCCTTGTAACATTCCATTCATTGCTGGTGGGAAGGCAAAATGGTATAGCCATTTTGGAAGACAGTTGGCAGCATCTTACAAAATCAAGCATGGTCTTACTATGTCGTCCAGCAACAGAGCTCCTTGGTATTTACCAAAAGGCACTGAAAACTTAGGTTCACATAAAAATTCACGAGTGGATGTTTATAGCAGCTTTATTTATAATTGTCAAAATGTGGAAACAATCTAGATCTCCTTCAGTAGGTAAATAGATGATTAAATGGTAGTATATCCAGGCAAAAAAATATGAGCTATCAAGCCATAAAGAAAACTTAAGGGGCCAGCAGGTGGTATGGTGGTTGAGGTGCTGGACTGCCATATGACTGACTGTGGTTTGAATCCTGGACCTGGTGGCTTGCTTTCTCATTTTCCTTCTCACTCTCTGGTCAAATTAAAAAATAATAATAATGATACATCAAATTAACTGAAATAATTCTTTAGGGACTGGCATGTGGTGTGGTGGTTAGAGTGCTGGACTCCCACTTGGACAACTATGGTTTGAGTCCTGGACCTGGCAGCTTGTTTTCTCACTTTCCCTCTCTCTCTTTTTTTAAATGTTTGTTTGTTTGTTTATTTATTTGTTTATTTATTTATTTATTTTGGAGAGGTTTTTTGCTGTAGGGTGCGTGCACTCGCCAGAAAGAGAGAGAGAGAGACAGAGAGATAGAAAGCAAGAAATCACCCCCCCTCCCCCCACGGATAATGGCCACGCCGCAATCCCTTGTCTTCCATTCTCCTCTCAGGATCTTGGGTACACACGCACACATGTCCAGCGTGAGTTTAAGCCACCAGGTCCAGGACTTGAACCACGGTCAGCTACATGGGAGTTCAGCGACATAGCCATTAACCTAACTGCTGGTCCCTCTCTTTCTCTTTATCTGCTCAAACTAAATAATAATAACAATAATAATTAATAAATAAAATTGAATAAAAATAATTCTTGGAAAAAATAATTCTTTTTTTTTTTTAAGAAAACTTTAGTGCATATTGCTGACTGGAAGAAGCCAGTATGAAAAGACTGTATATTGTAGGATTCTGAGCATGTGACATACTGGAAAAGCCAAGATTACGGAGACACCGAAAAAAATCACAGCTTGCCAGGGTTTGGGGAGGAAAATGAATAAGTAAGCAGAACACAGAGAACTCTTAGGATAGTAAGAACACTCTGTGATACTGTCAGGATGGATACTTGTCATTATAAACGTACAACCCCAAGCAAGAACCCTAATGTGATAAAGGTGTATCAGTGTAGGGACCAGCAGATGACATAGAGGTTGTGTCGCTGGACTCCCACATGGCTGACTGTGGTTCAAGTTCCTGAGTTGGCAGCTTGAAGCACACTAGGCACATGTGCGTGCAAGCCCAGGATTCCAAGAGGAGAATGGAGGAAAAGGGATTGCGATGTGGCCATCCCCCTGGGAGGTGATTTCTCACTTTTTGTCACTCTGTCTCTCTGGAGAATTCATGCACCCTATAACAAAACTCTCTCTAAAAAATATGGGGGGGGGTGTTGAGGGTGGAGGAGACCAGCAGGTGGTGTGGTAGTTAAGACTCCTACATGGCCAACCACATTCGAGTCCCCGACCGGGTGGCTTGCTTTCTCACTTTCTTCCCTTCTCTCTCTGGCCAAATTTTAAAAATAATAATAATAAACAAAATTAAATAAATCTTAAAAATAAAAGAGAGCTATGTCTGTGTAGGTTTGTTGATTTTAAATTTATTACTCTGGTGGGAGGATGTTAATAATTGGGGAGGTTATGTATTTGGGCGAGAATAGGACATTATGAGAAATCTCAGAACCTTCTGCTCAACGTGGCGGTGAACCTAAAACTACTCTAAAACATCATCTATTTTTAAAAATCTAACTGACCAAGAGAGTTTAAGCACAACCTTTGATCAATAAGTGGCTTACTGTGATCAAGGTATGTCTCTTAGACAACCAGGCTGAAAGATAAAAACAAGGGGGAGAGCTGAGCAGGTACATAGAGACTTCACACTCCAGAGGAGACAGATTTCGCCTAATTAGATCATCTAAGTCACTAAAGAAACAGGCCGACAACCGAGCAAAAAAAATGACAATGCCTAGGAAGTGGACAAGAAGCACCTACGCTTCCACCATTTGATATCTTAAATGCCCGTTTGTTAACAAAATGTTATGAAATATAAAAGGAAAAAGAGGGGAAAACTAAACTAATGCAGTGTTTGTACTGGTTCCTCAGACCAACCAAAAAGCAACCAAAAGGCAAAACCCCAAATGTCTGAAGGACAAGGAAAATGACACAGCAAAGAAAGCAGGACATAAAGGCTGTTATTCAAGGGGCTGAGCTGGTGGAAATAAGCAGACAAAGACTTCCAAGTATTTTAGTTATTACAAATATGTTCAAAGAATGAAAGAACCTATACTTAAAGAATTAAAGAAAGGTATAATTGAAAATGTCTCACCAAACAGGGAATATCAATAAAAAGCTCAAAATCATTTAAAAGAACCAATGAAAATTCTGGCATTCAAAAGTACAATGACTACAAGGAGAAACTCACTAGAAAGAGATCAATTATAGATTGAAGCTGGCAGAAAAAAAGAATCAACTCTGAAGATGCATCAATAGAAATTATGCAATTTAAAGAACACAGAAGATTTTAAAAATCTGAGGTGTATCTTGGCATGTTCAAGGGCCAAGATTTCTAAAGCTATGCTCTAAGCTTCATCCTCTAGACCCCCAAAACACTTTGACAAGAAGACATCATAAATCTGAGGTGTGTCCTGACGTGTTCAGGGAACAAGGTGACTAAAGCCATGCTCTAAGCCTCATCTTCCAGACTCCTGAAACACTCAGACAAGGGTCATTGAAATCCTCAATGCTTACTGAACATCCTGCTTTAAGGAAGAAACTTCTTTTTATAAATCTGAACTCATAATCTCTTTCTGTGGAGACCACATTGCAAAACACAGTAGAGGAGAGATTTTGTCACAGAATGACCAGAAATCACCGCAGAGGCACAAGAAATACGAGAAACCAAGAAACTATCTCTCCCCTAAGGGAAAAGAACAATCCCTCATCATCCACAGACAGTATAGTGGAACTCATGGAAACGTCTGATAGAGAATTCAGAATATTCACAGTGAAAAACTAAAAGAGATACAAGACCTGACACAATGAACTCCAGAAGATGCAGGAGAAAAGAGACACCGAGTTCCAGGAGGTGAGGAGTTCTTGCATGATCTGACAGAGAAAATGCACACAATAAAAAAGAATCACATGGTGCTACTCTGATAGAGAATTCAGAATATTCACAGTGAAAAACTAAAAGAGATACAAGACCTGACACAATGAACTCCAGAAGATGCAGGAGAAAAGAGACACCGAGTTCCAGGAGGTGAGGAGTTCTTGCATGATCTGACAGAGAAAATGCACACAATAAAAAAGAATCACATGGTGCTACTAGAGATAAAGGCTGCAATACAGGAAATCAAAACTCCCTCAAAAGTATTAAAAGTGGATTAGTCCATGCAGAAGATCAAATCTCGGATGTTGAAGGCAAAACCTCTGACCTACGAAGAAAACAACCCAAAAAACTGAGAAATTAACCAGAAAGAATGAGAATACTTTTCGAGAAATACTAGATACCATTACGCTCCCAAACATCTGGATAATCAGTATCCCAGAAGGTAAAGAAACTAATAAGGGCATTAATAATCTATTCCATGAAATCCTGGAAGGAAACTTTCCAAATCTAGAGAGGTATGCAAATATCCAGACCCCAGAAATACAAAGGACCCCAAATAGAATCAATCCAAGAAGATCTCCAAGGCACATCATAGCCAAATTGGCCAAATCCACAGAAAAAGACAAGATACTAAACTTGGCAAGAGAGAAACGTCAGGTTACTTATAAAGGTTATCCCATCAGGCTAACATCAAAAACAATGTGAGCAAGCAATGAATGGGAAAATACTTTCAAAGTGTTAAGTGAAAAACGGTTTCAACCAAGAATACTATACCCAGAAAGATTATCTTTCATATGAGAAGAAAAGATGAAAACATTCTCAGATAAACAAAACCGGAAAGAATTTACCAACACCAGACCAGCTCTTCAAGAAGTTCTGAAAGGAGTACTTTACCAGGAAAACTTAAGACACACATACAAAAATAAGAGGAAAAAAAGCAACCAAGAAAATGACCCACTTAATGCTAGGGTCAAGAAATATCAATAATACCGTTCAATGTTAACTTCTAGGATTTAAATGGAAAGATCGGATCACAGTAATGCTATAAATTCAACAGAAGAAAGATTATTTACATAAGACTGAACTGGTGAAATAGAATTTTATGACTTTTTAGTAAAACATTACTGTCTTTTTCTTTACTATGTTTTATTTTCCCAATTTAAGGATTTTGTTTTTTATTTTATTTTTATTATCATCATAAACTTCTTTATATTACATTGGATTACATATAACTTTACAGTGTATTACATTGCTTTTTCAAAAGGGAATGCCATGCATGTCAGTCAGTACAGAGACATTAATCTCCCCACTTCAACATTCCATATCTTTTCTGTTTTCCCCAATCATTATTTTTATTATTCTAATTATTTTTATAAAACAGTCAATTGCTATTTCTCGTTTTGCTTGTAAAAATACTTTGCCCATCATGAAATACTTCTCAGACCAATCCAGTTGAGAATACTATACATGTCATCATCAACAGTTAATAACCCCTATCTGTTTCTCACTAACGTCCTGTCTCTCTATTGTTCACTTGCTATCTTTCTCTATCCTCTTCTCTTCACTTACCCCATTCCACACTGTCCTATTCTCATTAAGTACCTTCACTGTGTTTATGTCCTCCGAATTTTTGCTCTCTATTATAGAGTGCGGATAGTCGGTATATATTGAGTGGATACATACAATATCTTTCTTTCATAGCCTGGCTTACTTCACTCAGCAATAGATCCTCCATATCTGACCATTTTCTATCAAATTCCAGGGTCTTGTTATTTTTTATGGCTGAGTAGTATTCCATAGAGTATATATACCACACTTTTCCAATCCATTCATCAGTTTGTGGACATTTAGGTTGGTTCCATGTCTTGGCAATTGTGAATAATGCTGCAATAAACATGGATGTGCAAGCACTTTTCTGACTGAGCGTTCTCCTGTCTTTTGGGTAAATACCCAGAAGTGGGATTGCTGGATCAAATGGTAGTTCTATTTGTAGATCTTTGAGGAACCTCCATATTGTTCTCCACAGTGGTTGAACTAGTTTACATTCCCACCAACAGTGTAGGAGGGTTCCCTTTTCACCACATCCCCGCCAACACTTATCACTTTTTATATTCTTAATCTTTGCCATTCTGACAGGGGTTAGGTGGTATCTCATTGTGGTTTTTATCTGCATCTCCCTTATGATGAGGGATGTTGAGCATTTCCTCATATGCTTTTTGGCTGTTCGTATGTCTTCCTTAGAGAGATTTTTGTTCAGCTCATCTTCCCATCTTTTAATTGGGTTAATCATTTTTTTTCACATAAGGCACTTGAGTTCCCTATGTATTCTGGTTATCAGGCCCTTGTCTGAGGCATATTTAACAAAAATATTTTCTCATTCTGAGGGTTGCTTTCTTTTGAGCTGTTGATAGATTCAGCAATTTGTGAAAATGTTTCTTTCTTCTTGTTTGTTTCTTTAAATGGAAACATAAGCTTTTCTCCCTTCCTGACCCCTCTGGAATTGGAAATATTTGGGGATGTTCTTACTTTGTGGCAGAAGGGTTATTTGCATAAGTTCAGTAATATCTGCTGCCTTGAATCAGAAATCAGAAATACTCATTATTGGACAGGGCTTTGACTGAAAGCTCTGTTGTTATAGAGTCACAAAAGATATTATAACAAGTATTTTGAACATTATCTTCAAAATTCAGTATTTTGACATTTTGAAAGTCGTTTATTAGCTGTCAAGAACTATGGAATATGAGCAAAAATGTTTTGATATGTAAAGTAAATGTGGGAAAGTGTAAAAAATAAATAAATAAATAAATAAATGATAGGGGGAAAAAAACACAAGGAAGAAAATAGAACCTCAGAGAAATGTAGATTATTATTAATTACATCAACTTACCAGTTAAGAGAGTACCAGGAGAGAGAGAAAGGAGCAGAAAAAATATTTTTTTTAAATGTCGTATCTAAGGACCGGCAGGTGGCATGGTGGTTAAGGGTGCTGGATTCCCACATGACCAACCATGGTTTGAGTCCTGGACTTGGTGGCTTGCTTTCTCACTTTCCCTTTCTCTCTCTTTCTGTCTCTCTCTAGTAAAATTAAAACATAACAACAAATAGAATTAAATAAATAAATCTTTAAAACAAACAAACAAACAAACAAAATGTCGTATCTAAAGATAAAACCAGAAAACGGAAAACTATGAAACTGAGGTAGATCTCAAGTAAGCCAACAGAAGCTCTTAGAAAGATGGCCTGGCACCATAAACAGTCCTGCCAGGCAGAGAGGATTAGAGAAGGTATATAAAAGAATTCGTACCATAAAATAACATGGACTCTTCCAGCCCAGCATTGTAATCAGTAGAGATCGCAAAAGAGCAGCCACAACCAAAGGATTACCTTAAGAAAGACTTTGAAGGGAGAAAAAGAGATTGATCTTTGCTATTAGATGGTATATCATAGAATACTTGGTAGGCAGGGCTGATCTGAGAAGGTTTATGTGTGACTTGCATGCTGGGTGTTTGCTTTTCAATAGTTTGGGTAGTTGACATGTAATTATTTTCTCAAAAATATTTAAAACCATACTGTCTCTGTTGTTACAGAGTCACAAAAAATATTATAACAAGTAATTTGAACATTATCTTCAAAATTCAGTATTTTGAAATTTTGAAAGTCATTTATTAGCTGTCAAGAACTATGGAATATGAACAACAATTTTTTGATATGTAAAGTAAATGTGGGAAAATGTAAAAATAAATAAATAAATGATAGGGAAAAAAACACAAGGAAGAAAATAGAACCTCGGAGAAATGTAGATTATCATCAACTTAATAGTTAAGAGAGTGCCAGGAGAGAGAGAAGGGAGCAGAAAAAATATTTATGGGACCAGCAGTTAGTGTAATGGCTATGTCACTGGACTCCCACGTGGTCAACTGCGGTTTGTGTCCCGGGCCAGGTGGCTTAAAACCCACACCGGGCATGCGTGCGTGTATGCCCAAGATCCCGAGAGGAGAATGGAGGAGAAGGGATTGCGGGGTGGCCATCCCCCCTGGGGGGTGATTTCTCCCTTTCTGTCTCTCTGTCTCTCTCTTTCAGGCAAGTGCACGAGCCCTATAGCAAAAACCTCTTCAGAAAAAAAAAAGTGAGACTGAGACCTCAGAGGACAGATGGAGAAGAGGCAGAAATTTGATGCGTGAGCCCAGGGCCTATAGAGACAAATCCATGCCTGAGGTCCCATTATAAACGACCATTTTCTTTTCTTTTCTTTTCTTTTCTTTCTTTCTTTCTTTCTTTCTTTCTTTCTTTCTTTCTTTCTTTCTTTCTTTCTTTCTTTCTTTCTTTCTTTCTTTTTTAAGTTTTTGTTTTGTTTTGTTTTGCCTTAGGGACATGTGTGCTTGCTGGAGACAGAGAGACAGTAAAAGGGCAAGGGAGAAGTCACCGCCATGGGGGATGGCCACATCACAATCCCCTCTCCTCCATTATTCTCTTGGAATGGTTTAATGCACCCACATGTGCCTGGTGTAATTTTCAAGCTACCAGGTCCTCGACCTGAACTGTGATTGGTCATGTGGGAGTCTAGCACCCCAACCACCACGCCACCTGCTGGCCCTAGGTCACTTTCAATAGAACAGCTACGGAACTGTCCCTGTGTCTTTCGTGAGGAAGGTGATTAGACCTTCCACAAGAGTGGAAGACTTGGCATCATGTTGTCAGCTAGAAGACTTTAACGTTGTGAGGTATGGTTTTCTCAGTGACTATTCTGGCTGACCCTGACAAGACTAGGTTTGTAGTTTAACACTCCTCCTTAGGTGGGGCCAGCGGGTAGTGTGGTGGTTGAGGCACTAGACACCCACATGGCTGACAATGGTGAGTGCTAGACCTGAAAGCCTGCTTTCTCCCTTTTTTTTTTCCCTCTGGTGAGTGTACGGCCCTGTGGCAAATTAAAAATAAATAAATAAATAAATAAAATCAAGTAAATAATTCTGTTAAAAAAATTCCTCTTTAGGGTAAAGTTCTAACCCACAAGCTCTCCTTCCTAGCTTTAGTTGACGTAAAGAGTTTCTGTCATAGTATTATTTATTACCATTAATACTGTTTCTCTTGGTGCCAGCAAGTGCATAGTGGTTAAGGCACTGGACTCTCATATGGTCAACTGCAGTTCAAGTCTCAGACTTAGCAGCTTGGTAATTCAAACTGGGTGCATGTGCATGTGTGTCCAAAATCCCAAGAGGAGAATGGAGGAAAAGGGACTGTGATGTGGCCATCCCTTTCTCATTTTTTGTCTCCTTGGTAAGTTCACATGCCCTATAGCAACCATCTCTCAAAAAAAACTCTGTTCATCTTACATGATACAAGTTAGCTTCTTCCTTGGTAAGATTTGGAGGCGAGGAGACAGACTCTCTTGGGTTAGTGATACAAGATTGTTACATCTCCAGATAGGTCCCCCCTGCACACGGATGATCTGCTGTATTAGTGTGGTGCTGCCTTTGGGTAGCTGGGTGCAAGGCTAAGAGCATGGAATTCCGACTGGAATCCTTGCTCTATGCCTACTAGGTATATGACCCTGACCAACTTCTTTCACCTTGCTGGTCCTCAGCTTACTTACCTATAAAAAGAAGATAACACAATAACAGTACCTTTCTGTGGCTGTGGGGGATCTAATCAAGTAACGTATGGAAAGTACTGAAAACAAGGCCTGGCTTGCTATTGCCTTTTAAAAAAATATTTATTTAGTTTTATTTATGTATTTATTATTATTATTATTTAATTTGCTATAGGGCACATGTGCTCACCAGAGAGAGAGAAAGAGAGAAAGCAAAACTGCCTGGTCCGGGACTCGAACTGCAGCCAACTACGTGGGAGTCCAGCACCTTAACCTCCACGCGTCCTGTTGGCCTCCGCTGTTGCTCTTGCGTCTGTTTCAGCTTCGTTCGGATGCCAGTAGCCATGAACATGAGTCAGCAGGGACTTCTGTCCTGGCGCTGCTCTTTTTTGGCTAGATGACCACAGGCAAGTCATATACACCTCAGGTCCTCATTGGCATAAACTGGGTGATAATCGCTATCTTCCAGGAGAGGATAATTGAGATAGCAAATACGAAATGTCAAGTATGGATATAATACCTGACAGCGGCTGTGGTTTTAGCAAGCCGCAGCTACTGTTCCTGCCTTCCCATCCTGGAAGAGACAAGTCCTGGGCAACAGTGTGTGGCCAATTTTAGTGAAAACTTGTGAAAAGGTAAGGGTGACAAGAGGATGAGTAGCTTCCCATTTAAATGCAAATCCTTTGAGGTGTACATTACACTGAATTAAATCCCCCCCGCCGCCCGTTTTGAGAGATATTTGCTATAGGATGCGTGCACTTGTGGGAGAGACAGAGAGACAGAAAGCGAGATATCACCTCCCAGGGGGATGGCCATGCTGCAATCCCTTCTCTGCCATTCTCCTCTCCAGGTTTTGGGCACACACGCACACACATCTGGCATGAGTTTGAAGCCACTGTGCCTGGGACTCAAACTGCAGTGAACTATGTGAGAGTTCAGCAATGTAACCATTACGCCACCTGCTGGTCCTGTCACTAGTACAGTTTTACTGCCAAATTAATTACGTGTTTGCTATTAAATTTCCAAAAATCAGTGCCACAGTGGTGTTCGTTGTATCAGCTTATTGTTTTTATCTTTAGTTTTGCTATAAGGCGTGAAGGAGGGAGAGAGAGAGAGAGAGAGAGAGAGGAAGAAGGAGGGAAAGTGGTGGAAAAGCACTGCCTAGGGGGTGCAATTCCTTTTCTTCCACTCTCCTCTTGGGACTCTGGACATGCATGCACACAAGCCTGGAGCGATTCTCCCACAGAGAAGCTGGCCCTGTGGCATGCAGCACCTTCACCTCCACCACCTGCAGGCCTCCACCTTATTGCTGACCAGGGAAACCGGGTGTACACGGGCCTGCAGTGGTGGATACCTACACAGTTGAGAGATGGCAGAGAACTAAGTGCAGGCACACACTAATGAGCCAAGGATAGAGGGAGGTGTGAACAGGACTGGTGGGTCTGCAGTGTCCCCATCCTGACTTTGATAGTCAGTTCTAGCTCCAGAAGACATTACCAGTGGGGAGATGAACTAAGGATTTCTCTGTATTATTTTGTTTACAACCATGTGACACTTCAAATACCTCTACAGATTTGTGAATAAAAAATGGACTAATAAAAGCTATGTGTTGTAGAAAACGTGCTTCAGTGAGTCACGTCCCACTTTGCTGTTATCCATACCGTATCTAGAGAGTCCTTGGCCACAAAATAGGTGCCATTATTTATCCTGAGGCCCCAACTAGAAAAGCAAGTTAGCAGCCTAGAAAGAACCAGGTCCTCGGGGCGGGAGAAGCGCCTTGGTCCTTCTGGTGAATTGCAGATTACAGTCGCCCTTTGACCCCAAACCGAAGGCAGTTGAGTCCGCAGTGGGTCAACTTTCCGCGCGGTTTCTGATTACCCACTGGGTCCAGCTCCTCACCTCTGCGTCACTATCCCCAATGGCATGGCTCAAATTATTCTGTTATTGTTGAAATGAGTTTTCTCCACCAAGAGAGATTTGAAGCTGTCAGACTGTAGCATTTTAAAGTTGAAATCGTTTTTACGAGACCCAGGGCTTTCAAAAAAGTCCAACCAGCAGGGATAAAGAAACTTAATTTCCTGAGTGAGCTGGTAAGGACCATGCTGGCAGGGCAGGTTATCACGAACCTGACCCAGAGCCGCGAACTTTCATGAAAACGAAAAAGAGAAATGGCAGACTGGAATTCTGCCCGGGGAAGGCGTCCACCGCGCTGAGAACCACCACCTGATTTTCCAGGAAAGAAACTTCTCTTCCCCTCACTCGACTTCCGCGAGTCGGGGAGCGCTCCACTTGACCGCCCGAGCTTCCGCGTTCCGCGTGCGGGAAAGTGAGGCACGGGGGGCGCGGCTCGCCCGACGCGAGCCCCAGCGCGGGCCCCTAGAGGGAACCCGGGCTTCCCGAGCGCAGGGCGCGGGCGCAAGCACCTCGGGGCCGCCGAGCTCCCTTCCGCCCCGCCCCGGCTCGGGACAAAGCCGGGAGCGCGCGCCGGG
>NW_006204627.1:158867-169816 GCF_000334495.1 Tupaia belangeri chinensis | reverse complement strand
AAACATTCAAGTGGAAAATTTTCAGGAGTCAGCAGAAACATTGTGTCCAAAAAAGACTGAGTCGCAGTTACCACCAAACCCAGGAGGAGTCTCTCCCTGGAAAACTTCCCTTTGGTAGGAAATACTGGGGGATTTGTTTGTTTATTGGAAGCGAAATGATCCCCAGGAGGGGAGAAAATCAGGGTACATTTCTAGTCTTTGTTCGGAGCAGGAACACTTGATTTCAAAAGTCCAGAGGCCCGCTTTAAAGAAAGTTCAACTTCTCTGAGTTTCCTTTTTTTTTCTTTTTAAATATATTTTCTTAAAAATATCAAAGCAAGATTTTTAATGAGTCGAAAACAATGAGAGGCTCACACCTCCCTTATCTTGTTCCCACGAAAATAAATAACATTCGGGTCAGAATTTTTTTTTTTTTTTTGCTTTCTAATTGTCTTTCTTTTCAAAGGTTTATTTAAAGTTGAATGGTGTCGCTGTATAAAAATATTTATGAAACAATGAAATACCAGCCACCAGCGTTTCTCAGGAGGCTTGTTAACTTCTCAGAAGCAAGTGACTGTCTGTGATTTGCAGAAATGAAAATTGACCTCAATGAGCCCTGGAAACTTAAGAGACAGATGATGTTCCAGGAACCGGGAGTGTAAAAAGGCCGTGTTTAAAAACAGTGCCTTGGAGGGAGCCCAGGTCTTGGGACAGAAAGGTCCTGTAAAGCCTATCAGATTTCAAAATAGTGAAGAAAATCGAAAAAGCCACAGATAACGCAAAGGAGAACACTTGTGACTTGAAGACATTCACATGTTTCTCTCTCCCCACCCTCCATCTCCATAGTGTTTGGAGTTTAGGTGGTCTCAGCGCTTGGGATGTGCGAGGTACCTGCAGGTGGTTACCTGGAGTCCCATCCTTCAGGAAGATGCGGTCCACAGGCACCTTGCTCCGCAGCCTGCAGGGACTGGCTTCTCTTGCGCGTGGGGGCAGCTGCCCAACGTACTCTGAGCAGTGGTTGGGGAAGTCTTCAGGCTCTGCTGGTGTTTTCTTCTTTCCCTGTTGGGTTCGTGCCCTTCTGTAAATAGGCTCTTTAGGCCTAAGCAATGTGAATGTTCCTAAGGGCCAGTCTTAGACCCAACTTTGGAAGACTGCTGTTTAAAAGGAAATAGTAGATCTAATTACAAAGTGACTCAGGAAAGACAAATGGATTAGTTGAACCTTTGTCAACATCGAGGTTTTAAATTGTTGATTTTTTTTTTGTGGGGGGGGGAGGCTTCTTTTTTCTAATCTCATTGCCATTAATGGTCACGGATATTTTTTAGTATTTCTTTGTATGTGCAGCTCTGTTGAACTCTCAGGTTTCAGGTTTTAAATTAAACAGTTCGTTTCTTTTATTTAATATTGTTATTAAAAAAACCTCTGATAAGCAGTGTCCATGATTGATTTTCGCTATTAGTATACAAGTGTCAAGACTATTTTATTTTTACTCTAATGGTGATATTTTATTTTTATTTGAATGGTATTGCTTGAGCCACAGCTTTAGGGGTATATTAGAGTACTTTTTAAAAACAAGTTTGAAACAAAGCCAATGTGACACTTTATTTTGATAATAAAGTAAAAAAAAGAATATAGGAAAGAATCTTTGTGTAAATTCCTACCCTGTGTGATCCTTTAAAAAGTAACGAACTCCAGGGAACATGCCTGAGAGAGTTTATTGGAGAATTTTTTTTTCTTTTCCCCAAAACAAAAACCAGGACTCACCACGACATATACTTAATGAAATTTAATTTAAAGAGGGAGGACAGCCTAGCTTAGTTTGAGCCCGCCTGAGATGAATTTCTTGCTGAGAAGCTCTCCCTTGCATTGTGGTACAATGTGTGCCTAGGCCCCAGCAGCAAAGGAATTGCACGTAAGAGTGGGTTTGGGGGAGGGCGATCTAGGGGGTAGTCAGCTTCCTCCTCCCTTCTCCATTTCCTCTCTCCCTCCATTCCCCCCCCCATTTGCTTTATACAGCCAGAAATATATATATTCACACTGGAGACTAGCATCCCTATTATTTAGGAAAAAGATAAGTCAGTGGTAAGGAAAAAAATTTTTTTGAGTTTTTTCCTGCATAATCTTCAGCAATTTATAAACAATTTTTGTTGAGTTTTGTTGGTGCTAGCAGTGCAGAGAAGCCAGTCTAAGAGGGCACTTGTTAATGGCAAAGTTTGGGAAGCATGTGGTGTAGTCTTCGTGTCTAGAGCGTATTTGTTGTCACATTTTCAGAAGGCTGTGCAACCTGAACAGTGGAGGATGAGGATTCTAAATGTTGCAGGCTGTGAAAAAGGGCTCTGCCATTAGCAATCCCGTGAGGCTGCTTGCTTCAAAGGGGTTGATCCCCATCCACGGTGGTTGTAGCCCTGACACGAGAGCCTGCTCACCTGGGGTTGACTTTTCTCTCTTTATCTTGTATTGCTATGTTTTAATTGTGAGCATAGTTATTGCTCACAGATGAGAACTGTGGTTTCTTATCACTGAAAAAACTGGTGCATATAACCCTGTTGTGATCCGGTAGACTTAAAAATGGCCATATTTACTTATAGGCAATAGGTAGGTGATAACTTCTCAGCTTTTATTTTAGGTACTTGGTCTTGTTGCCAGTAAAGAGATTGTGAAAGGAATTAAAAAAATGGATGAACGTATCTGTGTTCAGAGGTTGAGTCTGTTTAGCGATAAAACTTGAAGGGTTTGTTTTCCCCAAAGATTGAAGAATACTGACCAAAGCGAGTATGCAGCCTTCTCTGTAGAACTCCAAGAAAAACTGAGCCAATTTTCTGTTGCTACATGCGGGCCTTTCAGTTTCTCCGTTGGAGTTCAGTGACTGGAACTGCAGACTGCTAATGTCCCACTTCTGAACTCAGTGAGGAAAATAAACTGGAAGCTTTTCCCCTTTGACAAACAGGTTCTGCTGTGGGGCTGCTTGGGGACAGAGTTCTGTAGCTGTTTGGTGCTTTTCTTATTTTATCTGTAGAAGGCTCAGAACACTTTGTGGTCTTTGAAAGTAGACCCCCCGCCCCCCAGATCCTGTGTGTACAATATTGGTGATGTATTCTTGAATATTCATAAAGATGATCAAATCAAGTAGTTCCCATATTTCAAGGTCGGGCTTTTGGACAGATACCTAATTAAGACTCCATTGTATTGCAGTTGCTTTATATATATGAAATCAGTGAAGTTCTGGGCCTTCCCTCTTCTGGAATAGTTTGTGGAATGCTAGAATATTTGGATCTAATTATTTGGTGTTTTTGTGTGGGTATTATTTTGTTTTGTTTTGAAGCTATGAACTATTGAGAGTCTACTAAAAAGATTTTCCATAAGCCTCTTTGACCTCGTTGTGTATTTGAACTCAGGTTGGAATTGGACCATTTTCTCAGATATGTTCAGGTTTTATAGTGAGGCATAATAAGAGAATTTTGAAACATGTCATTTTATTTTAGTCAAAGTAAACGGTATGCCCTGGTGAGTGGGTTTTCGGAATGGTTAGTTACTCTCAGCTCTTAGGTTCTTTTTGTCCACTGACCTTTTACATAGTTGGGAAAATTCTCAAAACCTAGTTTCCATCCTGGGAGTCCTAGCTAATTATGAAACCACTAATTTCCCTTCTGATTGGATAATGGGGGGGGGTCTTCTTAAGGAAATTTTTTTTTTTTTTTTTTAACTTTTGTGGCAAAACAGGGAAGGCTAAGATCCCCTCCACCCTGCCTGGCTGTTTAAAACCAGTGTTTACTATCTTGATACAATGCTTTCTGTCCTTTTTCATGATTCAGATTAATTTTCAGGCTCTGTCCTAGGATTTCATTAGCAATTTTAATTGGAATGGACAGACCCTGGAAAATGGGTTTACAAGAAAAAGCCAGCTTATTGATGAGCAAGTGAAGCGTCCCTCATCTCCAGGGGGAAATGCTGGTTCCTCTAGGCGTCTGACAAGTTTCGATGTGTGTGTAAAGTGACTGAAACACTGCTGACTGGGAAGACACAACCCCAACGAGTACTGTTGTTTTTACTGATACATAAACTGAAAAAAAACTGCCGCTAATGGTGGGAAATGTTAATTATGTGAGAACATATTGAACTTATATTCTCTGGCATGAACTTTAAAAAAAATGCATCAACTGTGCTGCTTTTTTTTTTATAGGCACAGCTTTCTAATTATCATAATTCAGTTCAGCTCTACTCTTGGATGGAGTTCAAATGCAATCTCGATTTAACTTGAAAGTTTTTTTTTTTTCTTTTAAACTGAGAATGTTTAAGAAAATTTGAAAAGTTCATCCGGGAATGTTGTATGCTTAGGTGTGAGTAAATTGGGGGATACAAAATGAGTGCCTTTTTGTAATAGTTCAGTAGATCCGAATATTAAGACAGTGTCCCCCTCCCCGCCCCACTCCACCCCCGCCTTTTTCCTTTGCATTGTGTCCAAACCTGCATCCTGTGTTTTTTTTTTTTTTTTACATAATCCGATGCTGTCTGCTGCTGTTTTCTTTGAAAACAGGTGTCTTTTCTCTAATAGATAGTAAACTAAACAAGTGAGTATTTTATTACCATCTGCAAAGATAGAAAAGGTTTTAAGATAGTAGAAAGAAAAGGAAGAATTCTTAGGATTTGACTGGTAAGTTATTAGCCTTTTATGCCAAGCAAATCTGTAGAAGGTGCTGACCCATCCTTTTTTACGGCGTGACTTGATGGTATTTTGTGAAGGAACTCACCTTTGACAGCATTCATTCCAGTGTCCAGTATCTTGTAATATTTCTGTGACCTTAGTCTCTTTGCAAAGAAAAGAAAAAGTTAATGAAGCCTACACACCAGATCCTCTGGGCAGCCCTGTTAACGGTAAGAACAACTTAGAGGGGCCTTCCGACTTTTCGTCCAGTCTGACTCCTAGTGCTGAAATGCAGAGAGAGCCCGCGGAAACCAAATGACTTCATTTGCTCTGGCACTTAAGAACCGAATTCACTTCCACAGTGGTGAAATAAAAGGAGCCAAGTGTTTTAAATAGCCACTCCCCGAGGCCCGCCCGCCCAGTGTTTTGAGAAAAGCGCATTGTCTGCTGGAGGCTGAGCTGGGAGCCTGCCTGGCTCGCCCTCCCCCATCAGGCAGCTTCATTTCTGGAGTTGACATCTGGTTTTCTTTCTGTTCACCTGATCTGTCCCCATACACGCTCACACACACGGTGTACGTGCATGCATTCTGCAGGTAACATGGATTTTTGACTTGACATGTGTTGCACGTCCCTGCTGGGATAGAGGCAGGCTCAAAGCTAATGGCACCAGGGAAAATGTAAACACCGTAGCCGCCCCACATGCCGCGGCTGCTGGGTTTCTGTCCGATGGTGCTTTCTGGGTAGGCGTGCCTATTGTTGTAGCAGCAACAGGCGGCAGAAGTTGGGCACCATATGGCGGATGTGGGCCCCAGATAAGCTGTCTGGTAATTTAGCTTATCAATAGCATTTTGATATGCTTCATTTTCGGATCACCCATCACTGTGGCTGTGGGGGGTGTGGTTTGGGGGCTGATTCTGAAACCATTGTGAGCAGATACTTCCTTTGGTGGAATCTCTTTCAGTCCTTTCTCCCTGGCTTCCTTTTCATCTCAAAGCCTTTGGAAAACAATGGTGGTTATGATTAGCTCTGGGAAGAGCTAGCAGTCAAGGACCATCCCTCTTTAAATCCTGACCACTTCGAAAACCTGGTCAGGTCTTGTCATTGAGAGCAAAACAGAAAGCAAGCCACCTAATGGTATTTTATATTGGAAGAGCCCAGAAATTCCTTGAGTTCAAAGTTTACTTTTGTTTTCAGTATTGAAGAAGTACAGCAGAGAGGGAGAGGTGGGAAGAGAGGGAGAGATCGTTCTTTCTTATTTTGCTAAAAGGTTTCTAGTTTTGTTGGGCATTCAGAATGCCTCCCTGATTTCCTTTCACCTTTGCATTTGACTGGGATCATAAAATGCAAAGATGATTCATTAGTAGCTGTCTCATTTGAAATGAGGAAAAGGGCTGTTCTTGATTTGGAGCAAAGAAGGATCTCTTTTTATGGCTAGAAGTTGAGAAAGTGGGAAATGCTTCTAAACTATGGCTCAGGTGTTAAGGGGGGCTGCAGCTAAGCTAGAGTCTCTCCCACCAATGACAGGGCACTCTGACCGACCTGGAAGCAAGCCAGGGAGTGCGTTCCCAGTAGGTGGCCCAGTGGAAGTGTGATGAAGCATGTGGCCACGTGTGGCCATGTGCTGGTGAGCGGAGGGAGTCTCCGGAGCAAATAACAATATCCCTGATATGTGCTGAGTGCAGAGAAGCCAGGGTGAGCCGGTCCCCCTGCCGGGGTGTTCTCACTCTCTCACACTCTGCACCGTTCCTCACATTTTGAGTCTTGGGTTTATAATTAACAGTACATGGATCCATCTATGTGGCCAATTCTGGGTACTTGTGACTCAAATCCAGGTCAGCCTGTTTCTGATACTTCAGTGGTTCCCACCTTGGCCTGCATATGGCACCAAAGGCACCCTGGACGCCACCTGTGAGGACTTAGGAGGGCCAGATGGGGGGCTATGTTGTTCTATTTCTTTCTTTATTTTTTTTAAAGAATTGTTTTATTTAACTTTATTTACTTATTTTGATTTGATCAGAGAGGGACAGAGTGAGAGAAGGAGAGAGGGGGGGAAAGTGAGAAAGCAAGCTGCCAGGTCCGGGACTCAAACTGCAGTCAGCCACGTTGGAGGTCCAATACCCTTAACCACCATGCCACACCAATGACAGGGCACTCTGACCGACCTGGAAGCAAGCCAGGGAGTGCGTTCCCAGTAGGTGGCCCAGTGGAAGTGTGATGAAGCATGTGGCCACGTGTGGCCATGTGCTGGTGAGCGGAGGGAGTCTCCGGAGCAAATAACAATATCCCTGATATGTGCTGAGTGCAGAGAAGCCAGGGTGAGCCGGTCCCCCTGCCGGGGTGTTCTCACTCTCTCACACTCTGCACCGTTCCTCACATTTTGAGTCTTGGGTTTATAATTAACAGTACATGGATCCATCTATGTGGCCAATTCTGGGTACTTGTGACTCAAATCCAGGTCAGCCTGTTTCTGATACTTCAGTGGTTCCCACCTTGGCCTGCATATGGCACCAAAGGCACCCTGGACGCCACCTGTGAGGACTTAGGAGGGCCAGATGGGGGGCTATGTTGTTCTATTTCTTTCTTTATTTTTTTTAAAGAATTGTTTTATTTAACTTTATTTACTTATTTTGATTTGATCAGAGAGGGACAGAGTGAGAGAAGGAGAGAGGGGGGGAAAGTGAGAAAGCAAGCTGCCAGGTCCGGGACTCAAACTGCAGTCAGCCACGTTGGAGGTCCAATACCCTTAACCACCATGCCACCTGCCAGCCCCATGTTCTAGTTCTAAAATGCCTCCTAAGATCATCTGCTCCTGGTTGGGAACCATTGCTTTTGAGGTTCTCAGATCAAATTAGGTTAAATTTTGACTCCTTTCCTAACTGATTTTCCTTCCTCTATCTGTGAAGAGCTATACCTAGACATGTAGCCTGCATCTTAATGGAATCCAACTTAGATGTACTTGGCCGGTTCAAAAATAAGACTGCTCAACTGTTGTGGCACGCTAGTGGTAGGGCACTGGGACGTGAGGCTGGAGGCCACGTGAGAGGCCCAGGTTCAGTTCTTAGACCAAGTTAAATGGGCCTGGTTCTCTAGCAGACACATGTAAGCCCAGCTGACTGGGAGGCTGGGGCAGAAAACTGTGACATGGGAGGTCCTTTAAAAAAATACCTCGCTTTTTCTGAACCCATTTTAGGGAAAAGTTAAAAATTGCGCAAAAATAAGATCTCATCCGTCTGTGCAGAAGAAACAATACAATGAAACAGAATCCCCTTTTTGATGGTTGGCACTAGTCTGTTTCTCACCCCTTGAGGAGTAGCAGTTTTTTTCTTAGTGCGATTATGGAGGTGTCTCTTATAATCACGCCCTGCTGGCAAGAGGTGAGGACAGGGGACAGAGTGCTGTCCTGGCCCAGTGCAGAGGATGCTCCCCGAGCCCCTGGGGACTGAGTATAGGAAGGGTGATCCCAACAGCATTCCCCTGACTCACCTTTTCCTTCTTTCCCTTCTTCCCTCTCCCCTTCTCCTTGGGCACTTTGCAATCCAGGTGCTCCCCCTTGTCATAGAATTGCTACATGGCGCTGGACATTTAAACACACCCAGCTACTACTCCGTGCTAGGGATTTGGTGATTAGGAAAATGCAACTGATGAAAAGCCATGAGGAAAGCTGCCTTGCCCCTGTGAAGTTTAGAGCTTAGCCAGGGGCACAAGCAGTCACAATCCAGTGGGAAACCTCTCTGTATCTTATTTATTTCAGGAGTTACAAAGTGCACATTTTTTACATTCTTAAACATTTTTGAAATTGGGATGTATCCGTCAGTCATGATTGGCCACGTGGGGGTCATGACCCGATGTGGTTGCATGGGCTTATCAAAGCTTGCCATGAGCCTGTGGAGGGAATGTGGGGGAGAGGAGGGCGTCCCGAAGGCAGTTGTGCCCTTGTCACAGAGGGTGATAGTGCGTGGAAAAGCGTGGACATTGATTGCTCCCAGAAGTTGTGTTAAGCATATCCCAGCCAGTTTATTTAGTCAATGTTTTCCTTTTTATGTATACACAAGATTGACATCGGCTACAAAGTTTCAGTGTGTATCCATTACTGTTTCTCAGTGATAGAGAAGCATCCTGCCAAGGTTTGTTTCACAACAGTATTTTTTTTTTTTTCTGTTTTAAAGCTCTTGCCGGAGGGGTCATATGTTCAATAAAGAGGGAAAGGAAGAAATTACTCCCAGTGAGGAGTGGTTACCATGAAATCCCTTCCCCTCCATTTCTGCTTGCTTTTGGGGTTTAGAATATACATGCATGCACATGTGACTGCTGTTTTTCAAGTTGCCGAGTCTGGACTTGAACCATGAAGTTGGCCGTGTGGGATCCAGCTGCTTAACCACCAGGTCAGTGAGCTGTCCTACAACAGTATTTGTTAGAAATAAAATCATGCTTCATCGTGGCAGTGGTCTTAGTGTTGATGAAGAATGTCGATGAAATAGCATGTTTGATTATCTAGCCCCAAAGACCCAGAACATTATACATTGCCAACTGTGGTTTCTTCGAGGCAGTAGGAGTGGGGAGGGGAAGGGACTTTCATTTTCTACACATTTGTATTGGATTGTTGGAAGAGTCATGATGCATTTTTGCATAGAAAAACACGTCATGAATTTTCTGACATCCTAATATTTTATTTTAGGCGCATGGAGTTCCTTGTGTAATAACCGAATGAAAGGTAAGAAAACAGAATGGAGTAAGTGCTTATGACATACCCAGGGAGCCATGTTGCCCAGTGGGAGGGACAGAGGAAAGCCTTGCAGAAGAGGAATTGATGGTGGAATTGGAGTTGGGCCTTGAAGTCTGGTGGTGGTGATGGTGGTGAGAGCAGAGGAGGGGGCTAGATGGTGGTTGCCAGAGGCCATTTGAGGAGAAGAGTTGGGATAATTTGTTAAAACCAAACAAAACAAACTGAACCAACCAACCCTAAGAAATATTCTCCCGAGTAATGAACTCAGCCTTCAAATATTGATAAAGGAGGTTTATTGACAATAATGGGTTCATGTAGATTTGAAACTTGGCTGTGAGCAGTTAATTGGAAGAAGTAACAAAAGAGAGGAACTTGAAAGACATGAAGCGTGGGATGAGTCCTCGTTATGTTTTGGAGGTGGGATAATGTGAGTTTATTGCACAGGTTTGCAATTGCGCACACCTTGGCTCAGGGTTGGCTTGGCTGCTTGCTAGTGTGGCCTTGGTCGAATGACAGGCATCCTTTGGCATCATCAGGACCCCTGTGGATATAAAAATCTGGGGCTGCTCAAGTCCCTTAAGTAAAATGGGATAGTATATACATATAACTTTAAGCATCCTCCTTTATGCTTAAAATCATTTCTAGATTAATAGTTGTGATGCTGCACTTACCGAGTTGTTAGGGAGTGCTGACTAGTCTGTGTATGTTCAGAACAGACAGCCATCTTGGGCTAACTACAGAAAGCATCAGCAACAATGTCACATTTTCCTCTCTACAAGCCTTATTGTCCCTTACTGTCCACATCTGTACGGTAGAGAGCTTGCAGTGTACTGGCTACATAGTATAGTAAGTGCTCAGTAAGTAGCAACTTCAGCTGTTATCTTGCACACCAGAACTTGCAGGATTTCCTGCCCAATCCCCATGGACAGTAACTCTCGTGAAACACCCAACTCTGAGGCAGTTACTTGTAAGAGCTGGACTTCTGGTCTCAGGCTAATAGACTGAAATCCAGGAGAGGCTGAGGCAATCCCATAAAACCTTTGACCATTAATCACCATGCACCGCACTTCCCTTATCCATAAAGTGGAGGAAATCCATCAGTAAATACATAATGCTTGAGGTCGTTCCTCCTCAAATGGCAGTACACGTGAAAGGGAAATGCTTCAGAGTGGGCAGCATGGTGCACCTTCATCTGCCCAACAGAAAACTCTTCCTTAGGTTCCTGCTCGGAAACGGTATTTCTAACCTCCTCTGTGGTTGTACGGAACTCATCTTTTTGTAGAGAAATAATGGGTAAGGTCTTGGGCCTTTCAGCAGAACCACCCAGAATTCTCCATTGGGGTTCAGAGGGCCTCCACAGGTGGCAGTGAGGTCAGGTGCCTCACTCCCACTTTGCCATCCCCGTTGTACCTCTTCATACTGGATGAAGGCAGGCTGCTTAACTTCTCTGTGCACTCGGTTTCCTCATCTGGAAAACGAGGATGACCGTGTCTACTTTAAAGAGTTGGAGTGAAGTTCCGATTTGATCAGGGCTGGCGCGGTAAAGCAGAGCTGCAGGCACAGCTGCTGTCAAATCCCACACCATCCTGTTCTCCTGTTCCCTAC